>NW_009693995.1:67837-108961 GCF_000703405.1 Apaloderma vittatum | reverse complement strand
CCGTTCCCCTCGTCCACCTCCTCTCCGGAGGCAGCCGCGTTGATCTGACTCGGGCTGACGTACAGCAGCGTGAAGGTTACCTGCTCTTGCGTGGTCTTGCTTTGAGTTTGTTGCATTTGGTGTCACCTTCACCGTGAAAACAACCCCCTGCCGGGGAGCCGGAAAGCAAGCCTCGCGTGCCCGTGGGTACGGCATGCAGCCCTCCTCGAGATTTTTCCTTAATATTGCTCAATATTTGTGTGCGTGTCGGAGGAGACGGTTGGTCCTGCCTTATCTTCTTGCCCAGCAGTGTTGCACGAGTGAGTCCGTGGCTCAGCTCTCGGATCTAAGCTGAATCTGCAGGATGAGTGGAGGAAGTCAATACCATTTGCAAACGTAGTGAAGCTGAGGCGTTTTGACGATAAACACAAGTTTCGGTATGTCATCAGAGCTTTTTAGGGCAGGCACAAGTACTGGTAAAAAGTACAGTTTCTTATTGCTTTTGAGCCGAATGGCACAACTTGTTACTGTCAAGCTGAGGAATGAAAATCTAAAGGCAAATCTTGCTCACGCGTTTCTAGTTTTTAAAATCTCGTCCTGGTATTGCATCATATATGAATAAAGTAAGGATGGAGTATTAGTTCTGTGCATGCTGCGACTAATTGTCTAATGTAAACCATTGATCTTATAACATTACAAGATTTGTAACTAAATCTGGAAAAAACTAAGTAGTACCGAGTAGCTTTTAAATATGAAGCGCTTCTGTTACTGAATTGGAAACAGGTGGAGTTGTTGGCGTCTTTGACTTGGATCTGATTGTAGCAGAGCACAAGCTGATGTGCTTTAAGGGAAGGAGTTAACGTGCTTCGTCAGACGTGGAATTAGTGATCACATCTGAGTGCTCGATTTTGTTTATCTCTGTGGGTCTCTGTAGAATATTTTTTCCTGTCCTGAAGGTAGACGGTGCTTTGCTATTTATAATGGTGGTTGAATGTGCAGCAAGGAAAGAGGGTTTAGCTACTGTAGGTGTGTTTCTGCTGCCCCCCACCTAACCAGAGAGGAGCGGTGAAAGCAGCTTGGCAGTTCTGCAGCGACCTGGGAGAGGTGTAAAAGCCCGGGCACCGCTGCCAACATGCTCCCAGAGCTTTTGCTGCTTCCTTGGAGCTCTGCCTTGTTGTGGTGGTCAGGGCGGTGTCCCTGGCTGCCCGGCACAAGTGACGTACTAGAAGGGCCCTCGGTGTACTTCTGGCTCGTGATTTTGGCTTTCATGGGATTCCTTGAATCCTGTTCCTTGAGTCCTGTTCCTTGGAAAGAAATTTCTGAAAGCTCTTCTAGCCCACTTTCCTGTTCCTCCAACTGAAACATGGCAGAATTAGTGCGTGCTTCAGTCCCTCTGCTCTTACGCCAAGTTTGTGGTTAATTGGATAGCGTATTGAGAAATGCAGTAGTAAGGGTTTGGAGCATGGTAGCGGTTGGGATTTTTTTGAAAAAAGATTGCGCTGCTTGACTGTGTACGACACTACCGAATAAGTAATGGGCGAAACATTTGCTGTAGAAGAAATTACATGCAGTCTAAAATTCCTCTGAACAATTATTCTTTATCTGCAAGCTGATTTGTAATGCAAAAAGTGGATGTTGAAAAATGCATAATCCAAAGTTTCAGTTTGATCACACTGAGGCTGAAAATAATGGCAGGTTTTTTATTGGGCAGAGAACAGATACACTCAGTAGTTTTTAAGACACCCAAGCAGGCAGCGCTCATTGACTTGTGGTCCTTTTTATGTAAGCAGGGTAGTAAAGTTCCCATCTTGTATATTTAGGTTTCTTTCATATATTTAGGTTTCTTTCCTGCATGTTCTTTATATTTTATTCTTTGCTTATCTCTGTGCTTGGTTGTTTCCTATCTGCTTCATGGGCAAGGTGCTGAAAATACAATGTTTTCTGGATTTAGAACATGGAGACAATGTTCGAGTGTCATATGCAGGAGTAGGCAGGAAGATGTGAAGCTGCGAGGGAGAAAAGTGAAGGGGGTTAGTTACCAGAACACAAGGGGTCCAAGGCAAAGGGGTTTCTAGAGCGCTCACACGTAGGACTGTAGATGTGGTGTAGAATTAACAGGAGAGATGAGAGAAACTTAGACCTCGTGATTGGAATAGTTAATGTCCTTGGACTAGTAAAGTGAGATAAATCATACTCGTTTTGTGACATAACATGTTTCCAGCTTGTTTTTGTCATCTCCGGTTTGACGAGGCAAGCAAGTTAGTAATTTCTGCTTTTATTGTTAGCTAAAATGAAGAAGGTACGGTATGATGCATTGCTTGGTTTGCAAGGAGCGTGAAAATCCGTGCGGATAGCGGGATGTTAACAGCTTTAAGTTTTTATAGAAGATGAAACACAAAGTGTGCAGATGTTGGGTGTAGGTTGTTGGATGTAACAGTGGCCTTCCCTGTTGTCGAACAGCACTCACATTTCTGGGAAAGCAGTAGGCAGGGAAGAATTCGTACCAGCTCCACCACCGTTCTTTTCACGCTCCTGTTTTGACTGGAGCAGGACGGAGCATTTCTTACCACACTGTTACTTGGTCACTTCTGTGAGTTGGCAGAGTTAAGTATTTAGCACGAATAAAAGTATTTCTGGGTACAAAGACGCTGGAGCCCAACGGGCCCGTGCTGGGGTGTTAGAGCAGACCTAGGTGTGAAGCCGGAGCCTTTCCGACTGATGTTGTCCAGCAGCTTTTTGCCTCACTGACAATCCACTTGCTTCCTTGCCTTGCAGTAATAGTGCAAAGCCTCTGTCGACAGGTGGGGTAGTAAGGAAGTTTCTGTGAGGGCTGGAGCTGCGCTGTCGTGTCACGGTGGAGGGAGGGGAGCTGGGGTGGTGCTTCCCTCCTGGTTGGGTTCATGGACCCACGGTGATCTCTGGGAAGACAGAGGTAAAGGTTACCCTTTCTTTGGAAAGCTCAAAAGCAAGTGTGCAAAAATATGTAAGCCGCTGCACGTAGATGCTTTAAATTCCCCCATATCGTCGTGTTTGTGGCTGTGAACTTTGGAAGGGATGTCAGGACATAGGCCGTGGCTGTCTTGAGGCTTTTTCAGAGGAGCTCATACATCAGAGCTGAGCAGATCCCGTTCCTGTCTTTTGCGTGGAAACGTACCTTCGTGAATAAGCAATCTTGGACATCACAGCATCTGGCAGTGCCAGTACGAGGTTTCTCTGAACGATGGGAAAATTTAGGCTAAAATATTGGTGAACAGCTGGACTGAATTCATGGTGGAGGTAGACCCTTCATTTTGCTGAATCCAGAGATGCTGCCTTCTGCGAATGGTCAGGTGAGCCCGGGTGTGCGTTGCAGACGAGTGGGCAGGTGAGACCGAGCTGTGGTCTAACCCTAACCCCAGCTTACACCTGGTAGTATCCCCTGAGCTGTGGAGATTGGACGGGCCTGTGCTGCCGCGTTAACGTGTCGCTGTGGGATTGCTTTTATGGGGTGTGGGGGGGTGAGTTTGTGCAGAAAACCCAAATCACTTTTCATGCTTACGTTGTAGAGGTCTTGCCCTGCTGGGAAGTGTTGGCTTCTGTCTGTGGCTCCTGTGTGACAAGCTGAGGACAGTAACGCTGCAGGGAAGAAAAACCAGAACCAAGTGGAGCGGGGGAGATACAGAGGGGAGTGATGAAGAAAGGAAGGAGTTAAGGAGTGAGCTTGAGCCTAGGGCTTGGAAATGAAACTCTTATTGCAGTGCGCAGGAGGAGAGCTTGTTTGAGAATTTATATAAATATTCAGCAGCGCAGCTGGGCAGTACAGAGGGTCTCCCGGCAAATGCCTGGCTGTAGCGTTGCAAACAAATCCAGCTCACCTGCAGTTGCTGACCGTATAAAAGGATAGCCTGGGGTTTACCACCAAGCTGTTCGTGTGGAAACGTCCGGGGAAGATTTGTACGTGAGATATCAGGGTGATGGTATGACTTCAGAGTACACGGACAGGTTTGTAGTGTTGCCCAGTGACAAACAGAGCTTATATGCCTCTTAGCTTTTTAACAACTTGGATGATATTTTCAGGTATTGTGAATAGTCGAAGTGTTGTCATTGTTCTAAAAACAAAAAAGGAGGGAGGGGCAGAAAAAAAAGGGCGAGTCAATAACTTCCGTCTGCTTTTTTTTTTTTTAAAGTGAAGAATTGAACTAGGTATCTCTTAGCTACAAAAAGGCTGCATGTTTTGGATATAAATGCCTTAGCTTATTCTTAGAGAAACTAAGCTGCGAAGCTCGAAGGTACTGCTGCAGATGATGAAACCCAGGAGAAGTTTGATGGGTTAAGCCTTGCTCCTTCTGCACTCTCTGGTACCTCCGCTAGGTGATTGAGGTTGCACGATGTTGCCAATTCATTAGTTTAAAGAAGATAAGTGATTTCTCTAACCAGAATGGTAAGCTTCAGCTGGTATGCATCAACCCATCTATGCACTGTGAATACTTTGGGCAATAATGAGGGGGACTGCTGCTAGTGTACAGATCCTCTAATTGATTCAGTTTGGGCAATACACATGAGGCAGCAGGGACTCTAAAGTAAGTTGGGGGTTCCAGCCCTGCTGGTAGCAGTTGGTGCCTGCCTCTTCTGGGCTCTGCCCTGGGTCCCCTCGTGCCACTGGGTCACTTCTCTGGGTCACTTCTCTGGGTCACTTCTCTGGGTCACTTCTCCACCTACAGCTCAGTGACAATGCTTCCAACCCCTCTTTGAGAGCGCTTTGAGATCCAGTATTGGGAGTTAGCACTTGGTATTCCTTTTCGCTGCTACTTCCTTCTATGTTGTGCTTAAACAAGACATAGTTGTTACGTCTTCTGCACCTTTGTTAGCTTTTGTAAAAATACATCCTGCTGTTGGTACTTTTCAGGCTTGTTGCTGGAAGCAATGTCTGTAGAGGAAGAATGTGAAAAAAGAGCTAAGTAGTTGGGAGTACTGTAAGAGTACTGTTGATGATTGCTACCGGATCCTTGGGAGAAAATGTTTCCAGCAAGTGGTTATGAAGAATCATGTGGAGTTACTCGTACCTACACATACTCCAAAACATACCTGCATGGTCTTTGGCACGCTGTTTGAAGGCAAGATAGGCAGCTTACCACGTTTCCCTGCAGATTTCTCTGTGCACTGAAGGCTGCTTAAAATTTGCATTGTAGGCACCCAGTGATATAAATGCTGAATTCAGTATTCAACAGTTTGTGGTTGCATCACTTCAAACTGCAGCCGTAGGCTTGAAACAGGTCCCTGTTTCAGGAGGACAGGCCTCCCTCTGCTGCTGGCGTGAAGGAGGATCTCCAGCCGCCGGCAAGGCTGCTCGGGGGCTCTGGGGACAGTCCGTGGCAGCACCTGAGCCCCCCGGAAGGTGAACGGGGTGTGTTCAGAGCAGGGTAAGGTGTTGGATTCATGACTGGAGGCTGGAATTCCTTACTCACAAGACACGTTCAATGAGGTCACTTGAAACTTTCTTGTGGCAACTTCTCTTTTCTCTCAGTTGTTGAGGTTTTGTAGTCTGAAGTATGGCTAGCCTGCCAAGGCTGTCAGCGAGGTTAGAGGTTATGATTTAGATGTCTGCTTCTGCCATCAGCGATATTGATTGCCTGCTCGTTTGCATTCGTTCGCCTCCTGAATAGCTGCGAGGCTGGAGAGGTGCCGCTGCCGGGCTCCGTCTTGCCGCCGCCGCTGCGAGAAGGTCTCCCATGCTCAGCTCGGTGAACTTTGCAAAGGCGAAGAAGCTTTATCCCTATTTAGCACAACACAAAGGCCCTGACCCGGTAAGCGTTATCGCATGTGCTTAATTTTTAACACATGCGTAGTAGTCGTCGTCTTCTGGCTGAGCTTGGGTGGGAAGGAGCTGCCTTTCTCAACCCAGCCCGTGGTCAGGTTGTGAGTAGAGATGAATCTCTCCATGCTAGTCCAGTTTCTTCTTGGTCTCTTCCTTTATCTCATGTTTCCGGTCAGCTTGATTCTTTTTCTTGTTGTTTCACTCATATCAAGGTAGCTCAATAAAATTTATACTTGTGTTTTGTCTGTAATTATTTTTAATTTTATTTTTATTGGGTATTTACACATTTTATTGCATGTACATGTCAAAGGAAATTTGTGTTGTGTTATTACTTAAAGATACTTGCTCAATTTTCAGGTATAAATAAAATGTATCCTTCATCTAGGATCTGAAGTTATAATTTTGTCTGAAAACTACGTATCTATTTTTCCATTGCAACTTTTGTGTGAGTGTTAATATTGATAGTACTCAGCTTCGGTTTGGTACGTCTGGTATGAGCATAGTTGCTTTTCTAATATTAGTTGTGGAGATGGGATAATATTAAACATTTAAAGACAAGGAGCCAGTAGTCTTGCAATTGATTTTCTGTGGAGAGACCTCTGTGCAGACTTGCTTGTACAGTTGCAACCTTAGTTTCTTTTATGCGAGTGCAGGAGGTGTTCCATGTATTTAAAAAAAAAGGAAAAAAAGGAAAATGTTGTGAATACACCGGTTACTCTTCCCTTCCCTTCTTCCCTCTCTGCCCGATCCTTTTCAGGAGCTCTGCTATTCTTTTGCTCATAGGTTACTGCACGGTGTCTTTGGCACGGAGTCTTGCTATCGAAATTCTTCAGATGTTGGAAAAGGGCAGCTTGCTAATATTGTGTCCTCAGCTCATCCCTCCGCCGCTGCTCACAGCCCTGCCCGTTTTCTTAAGCAAACGTACTTCATACTCGTAATTACTGCTTGGACTTGGAATATCTCTGTTCATGCCTTTTGGAAGTCAGTCGATACTTGCTGCTTTGGAGGCGGAAGCTCAGAGGGCTGCTGCGCTCTTGCTGCACGTGGTGCCAGGAGCATTGGGCGCGTGGTGAAGCACGGAGGGAAGAGTCAGTCTATGGGAATCGCTTTTGCCTCCTTTCCTAATGCACAAACCTTTTCTAGTGTGAAACCAGAAATCCGTGAAACTGGGGGTCCTTAACCCCTGCAGGACTGGGGATTGTTTCCATGTTTTGGATCAGGATTTGGAGAAACTTAAATTGTCTTACAGAGCCAAGGTCTCGTTTCATGTGTAAAACACTGATTGCTTTTTCCATGCCCGTGAGGAGGAGCCGGTTCCAGGCTTGTTCTGTGTGTGCAGGCAGGGCTTTGGTCAGTCCCACGACTGGGAAGCTGCTTTCTTCTCTGCAGCTTCTGATCCTCGTTTCTGTCTTTGAGTGCTTTGCTGTGCCCCATGCCATCAACATGTGAAACTAGAACTGTATGGATTTTTTGTCTTTTTTCCTTGTGTTGGTATGTTCAATGCACCACAAACAGTTCAAACAGTGCCCGGGCTGTGCTGTGATCAGATTGTTTTAGATAATAAATTAAGACTGTTAGAATCTGAGATGTCCTGGCATATCCTGAGAATAGTTAGTTCTTTAAAGTGCCAAGCTAAGTAAAACTTGATTAATGCCACTATCTGGGGTTTTCTGTTCTGTAAATAGTACTTGAAGTCTAAAGCTGGAACTGTGAAAGCCTACTTTAACTAGGATTACAAGAACTTGGTAGTTCAGATTGTTTTCAGGATCTTGGGAAGTGGTCCCTATGCCCCAGAGCTGTTGCACGTGCCATTTTTTTTTTAAAATTTGCTTTACCACAAGGGCTAAAAAGGGAGTTTGAGACTGCAGCAGGCTCTGCTTGGTCTCTTGAGTGTTGCAAAAGATGCTTTTCGTGCTTGGCCCCTGCCTGCTGTGCCAGAGGAGGTTGTGTCTCCCATCCTTTGGGGCTTCGGATCGCCTTTAGGATCTGTGCTGGTGGGAGGTGACGGTAGGTGGGCCATTGACGTTGGAAGCTGCCTTCTGCAGCACATAAGCAGGTATGGAAGCTCCTGATGTCAGAAAGTGTTTGATATATGTGTTAAATTTCATTTTCAGTGTGGGCTTTGCTTTTGCCCAGGTAGATGAAATGGAAGCTGCTAAGCTAGCAGGCACATCTGGTTTGAAAAAACCACCGCTGCTTCTATTGTCTCAGTGCATTCATTGCTCTTTATCTTGTTTGCTTCTAGGTGTGTCATGGCAAAATGCAGTCATATATCACAGTGTTTTTACGCCCTATTTGCTATAATCATTTTACCAACAAATTGTGAAATTAATTTCAGTGGTAAGAAATTTTCATTCTATAGGGGTTTTTTGTGTGGTTTTTTTCTTTAAAATGTTGATGGTTGGCAGCAGCCTCTTTGTACAGTGTCTTGATTGTCAGCTCTTCATTATAAATTTACTTTCTAAATGCTGACTTAAGGCCTGACACTTTGTTTGTTTAACTGTCAGTTACTCGAGTTTGGAGACCTAATAAAAGCCTCTCAGATCTTCCTATTGAATTAGGCCATCCTTTTACCACTCCAGTGACTGAAGCAAAACAACTGTAATAGTATCTTTCAGTATCCCATTTTTGCTGGAACTCTCCTTAGGGTGTCTTCCGATACTATATCCTCACTGTCACAGTGGTTAGTTCACTGGTAAAAGGTCACTGCAATGTTTTAATTGGATTTTTCAGCTGCAAGGAATATAAAAACGTAAGTTTATTAGTAGAGTAGCTTTGCTGTTGAAGGATTCCAGATCATTTGCGGCATTGCACATACAGGAACGGTTTGGTTTTCCTGCTCGTTCAGGGATGATCAGTTTTGTCGTGGAACTTGGAAACTGAATGTTCTATGTAGCAGGTCAGGAGGAGCGAGGAGAACATCAGTGGGAGAGGAGGGGAAATCTGGGAAGGCAAAATATTGTTCCCAAACTGGAATTTCCCCAGGGTACAGAACTGAACTGTGCTGCTGTCGAAGGTGCCAAAGGATCTTCCATGAGTTGTTTCGGTTTTCCTCTGAAATCTTTGGAAAAAGGTCATGGGCAATAGACAATTAGAGAAACACTCAGCTGACCTCGTTAGTGTCTTTTTCTGGAATTACTGTGCTTTACAGCTATGGCTGCTTTACACAGATGGTTATTGCTGGTTTCCATCTGTTCGTTAAGGGAAAGTAAAGGCAGAAAACGGCAGCTCAAATTGGGTTTTTAACCAGAACTTTTAGGTTTTATTTCTTCTGTGACCATGTCAGGTTAATCTGTTGGGTACGGTGCGCTGTGGTTTCAAGGAGAAGAGATCAAAGTGGAAGCACGTCAGCACAATATGGGTCACGATAGCAGTTTCCTGCGTTTCAGGCACCCTTTCCTTTGAACAGGCCTCAGGTATGTGGCACGATATCACCCTGGCAGGTGGCCAGGCCAAGGCAAGGACTCTGACCAGGACTGACATTATGGAAACCATTTCAGCAAAGTGCTTCACGGCCAGAAAAGATCCTTCAGCTCATCTCTGCTTCTTTCCAGTTTAACCTCAGTGCTCTCGGTGTGAATGGCGGAGTTTTCCCTGGTTTTGCTAAAATACGCTCCCTCACGCTGTCGTGTCGGTTAAAAACTGCAAAGTCTTGCAAGGCTTGCAGGTGTGGGAGCTTCCTGCTGGCACTGAGGGAGCCCAGCTGACATCAGTTTCAGGGCTCGTGGTGATTGTCTGTGTCTCGATTTCTGAAGAATGGTGTGAGAAGGAGCCCCAGGGATGCAAGAGAACGATCTGAGTTTCCACCCGAGGAAGAGCAAAGCAAAATGAAAAACTTCTTCAAAGTCCCGTCATCCTGGTTGTGGCACTCACAGTTTTTTCTTCACCTGACTACTCTCTTTGAACCGGCGGATGATTTGTTCTTGCAGGGCTGTGCTCAGTCAGCAGAAATTTCAGGTGGGATGGAAAAATGAGCCTGTGTGGTGGGAGAGCTGTTTGCAGGGGTCCCAGGCAGGGGACAAACCAGTCTTTTTCTTTCATGGAGTCCTTTGCCAGTTGCTCAACCAGATGTCCTCAGTAGTTTGTGCTGTAAGATGTTAAGTAATTAGATCATTCAGATTCTAGTTAAACATAATTAGAGCTCTGTGTAAACTGAGTGAAGCTGACAGGTTTTATAGGTTGGTCATAGCAAAAATATCAGATGATATAGCTCAGCATTAATACAAAAAGATTTAAGCCTCCCTGCCCTCAAATAAAGAGGTGTTTAGTCTCCAAATTTAATCCTTAATTAGAACTACAGTTTATGGAACTTAGTAAAAATGTTTCCAGGATCTTGGAAGCCTCACTCAAAAGTGCTCCCATGCAGTGTTTGGTGGGTGAGGTTTCCTCTCTTGGGCCTCTCAATTTGAACTAGAGAACCTGCCTAGCAGTTGCTCTGTAAAGCTAAACAGAAAGGTAACAGAACTTTGCGATTTTTTTCTTGTAACTGGACCTGGTAAGTCGGGTGCAGTGGTGCTCCTTGACTTGAGGAAGGTCTTCGCCTCGCGCTCCCGTTCCGTTTCCCAGCTCAGGGCTGACTTGCCTTTTTGGATCGGCTGCCTGTAGCACGGCCTGGGAGAGGCGCCTCGTTTTCCACCAGCCTTCCCTCTGCAAGCTGGGTTTGTAACCATCGTGTTCCTTCGGCTGCTGATAAATAGCAGGACGGGAGAGAATCTCCGAGTGCTGTGAGGTTGTGCGTAAGTATCGCAGAGTAACAGAAGTGAAGGCGAGGTTGCGAGCACAGGGCTCAAACGTGAGCGATGTGTTCCGGCATTTGATTATTGTTATTTTATTGCAGCACTCCGAAGCTAATCTTGATCATTTCTCTCCCTCGTTTTACAGATATGACAGATTATTTTGCTGTTTGTTTGCTGGCAGGCGAAACATATTTTCTGAAGGAAAGTGTTAACAGATATGCTGATAAGATGTCTGTCTTCTAAAAACTGTCTGAAGACGAATTGAATATTTGTCTACATGTGATGTTCACACTGTTGTTGTGCTGGCTACTGAACAAATTAACAAGATGATTCTTGTCTCTTAGAGGATGTAAACTTACTTTCTAAATGTTGTAGGAGTGCTAAGTTGTGGACTGGATCCAGGGTGATCCTGGTTCTGCTGAATGCTCTGGAAGCTGATTGCCCGTCGCTTTGCGGTAGCTGGGAAAGGATACTGAAGTACAGAACATTCGCAGGAAAGGAAAATTATGTCAGAAAATTCAGATTCGAGTAGTTAAGGGGATTTTGCAGTTAGACTTAATGAGAAAAGGAAAAACTAGAAGGAAGAAAACTGCAGTTATTCCTTGGTAATCCTAAATGATTAAGTTGTCTCGCTGGGTACTGAAAACAGCTCCTTTGCATGCCCTGCAGAGTTCTTTCATGCAATAACTTCCCATGTCCCCTCCAGCCTCTCCCCACCATGCTTCGTTATGTCACTCGTGTGATGCTTCGAGCCTCGCTGTCCTGGCTGGAATCTCGGGACTGTTTCCAAGCTTGTATTTCTCACTTGGCAGCACATGATGCGGCTGGTGGGCAATCTGCCGTATCCCTTTTTTGTCAAACATCAGAGTTGGTGTCTGACACTGAATCCGGGAACAAGAACAGGGAGAGCGAAACGTGCAGTGGAACTGAAGATATCTGCTGGGTGTCTGTGTGCATTTTTCTGTAGTTATTGCTTATGATTGATACCGAGTTCTTGTGGTGATCGGGTGACAGAGATTTTGCTTTTTCCTTTCGTATTTTAAGTGATTAGCTAAGTGGAAAATTATCCTCTACTTTTGTCTCTCAAAATGCAATCTGCATACAAGTGAAAAAGTCCATTTCAGGAAAATCCCCTAAAATCCTATAGAAACAAACCAATTTTGTAAAGGTGCGTGTATGCGTGTTTGTGTAAACACACAAGCTCACACAAGCACAATCTCCTCTCTGGATCGGCTCCCACCATGCAAAATACAAACCTGAAAGTGCTATAATTGATTATATGCAATAGGAGACAAACAGCCGAGATTTTGGGAGAGGGCAGGGTGTGGTGCAGATCTGGCAAAGCATTTAAGAAGCGAACATTATTTTTTCAAAGGTAGGGAAACTTTAAGACATCGGTCCAAGAGTTAAGACTGGTTGGGAGAAGGAAGAGAGTACAGTAAACTGAGATGTCTTCTTTGTAGGGGGAGGTGTTGGGGGAGGAATTGGGAAGAAAGAACACACAAGTTTAGGTTAGTACATGTTCATGTTCTTCTGGTTTTTTAACTTCATTTGTTTCCCTGGCAGATGTCCCATGGCTTTGAGGTCTTTGTCTGTGTGAGAGAGAACATGAAGGAGGGCTTGGCAGGACGCTTTTGGGTTGTGTGGAATAGCTGGTAGTCGTATTTATAGTTAGTGTTGTCTCTTGGCTTGTGCAATTTTGATAACTGGCAACTGTTCTGCAAAGTTCCGTGTTACATTGACAAGTCAGCTCTCCCTGAATTTCCTCCACTGGTTCTGTGTTGTGTGTTTGTTTCAGGTACAAATTGTTGTAAGGTCCAAGTACAACTTGTCACATCCACAGTACTTGACTTTCATGGTGTACTTTGCTTTTCAGAGATGCCCCCTCCCGTATTAAATTCTCTCTTCGTGCAAAACATCTTCAAACAATCTATTGCTTAAGTCAATTGAAAATAATCGATGTTTTAAAATAGATCTAGCAACCTTCAAGTGATAATATTTTTCTGTGCTTTGTGCCATATATGTATATATGCTGCATCCTCCTTTGAAGGCTCTTCATTCATTTTTTTAGTGATTGTTATAGCTCAGTGCTTAATTCTGTATTCTTTTGACTTGCTGAAGTTCCTAGTGGGGATGGTGCTGTAGCTGCTGCAGTCTGTGGGGGAAGAGGGACAAGATTTCAATATTTGCCTGCTGAGAGGGTTTGAACCTTCCAGCAGCCTTTTACTTTGTCTGTGACTCTAAATGAATTTATAACTCTGTAGCTTTATGCCTTTAAAACACCTGCTGTAATTGCTTAGAAATACACTCCATGTCAGCCTTTATTGCTAACTGTGATTAGGCTTCTGGTAACGGTCCTTTTTTGGCAGACTCATAAAATAAGTTTTTTATCATAGGACTCCTAACAGGTTTAGCCAATAGGCATAGTTTAAAGTGCAAATATGTTTTATCAGGGAGAGGAGATTATCCTGCTGTTCTTCAGTAGCTTTATTCTGAGACTTCAGAAGGTGCTCTGCTTTAAGTACGTGCGCAAGTTCCAAAGAATGATGTTGCACCCATTTCACTGATGGGAGGTGTGTGGAGGCCTTTCTCTGTGGCAGGTTTAGAGTTGAGAAGGATGCGCAGGCAGGTTCCTGAACTTACAGACACTGGCTTTTATCAATCAGCATAGCTCGTTTGTGAACTGTACGAAAGGTTGAAGAAAGCTCTGCATAAAGTTGCTGGTTTAACACCCAAGCACTGAGCAAATACTGAAAAAACCAGGCTGGCATCAGAGGTTTGTATCTTCAACTTTGGGCTGATCTTGTGCTTCGTAGGAAAGCGGAGGGTCCTGTGAAGCGGTGTGCAGCGTGTGGTGGGTGAGATACCAGCACGTTTGGTCGTGGTAAGGTGATAATTCTGCCTGCAGGAAACATCTCGAGGAGTTACGTCTTCTCACGACAGCGAGGGTACAGAGAGCGGAAGATAACCGAGACGGTTGAACTTTTTTTGTGCTGCCTTGATCTTGATGTCTCGGCTGGCACGCTGCAGGTGGACATCGGGGGGGGGTTGGAAATTCTAGTTTAACATTGCAAAGCGACTTAGTAGATGAATTCTTGTAAACTGTTTCTAGAGATGGCAGGATTGAGGAGGTGTTATTTATCATCACTTTCAGCTAAAGAGTTCCACCCATGCAAAATTCCTAGCGCTAAGAGAATTAGACTTTTTGGTAGGCGGGTTGTTCTCAAAATCTCAAGCAGAGGAAAAGGTGGTGAATAGTTATTTTTGGGCCCTTTTAAAATATGAAAATAAAATTACTGGGGTTAGTCAATGTTCTTTACCTCAGCACCTTTATCCTTAAGGATATTTTGGTATTTTTGCCTTTGAAATTTAGGCTAGACTTCAAAGGATAGGTGGAATTTCCCGGGAGAAACAAGATGCTGTGGAATGATAGAAGCTGGACTTGGAGAAGACAAAGCAGATGAGCGCGGGTCGCTTGGTACTGCTGGCCTGATAATGTGTCTCAAAGGAAGGCAGCCAACCTGATCCCACACTGAAGTGAGAGACCTTCCGAGGACGTGCACGTGCCTCAGAAAACGTTGCCCTGGATTCAGGTTGTGGTGCAGTCACCTCTCTGCTGCGGGGTTTTGATGTCCTCGACCGTGGCTGTGAAATTCTGCCTTAGCTGGTGTGAGACACCGGGCTTGGAGACACCCTGTGCTCTCGTACAAAACCCTTTTGAGTGGTTTTAGCCATTTCCCTGTGGGACAGGGATAGTGAGAAGTTTAGTTTCTTTTTTTAGGCATGAAGTGTATCATACAAGTATAAAACCAAATACTGGGGGATGGCAAATACTGTTTTTTCAACTAGCTGGCTTGTTGTAGCTGTGATAATCTGTGTTGATCAACCCCTTTTGGTGTTTGCTACAAAATTTATTCTAAAAGGCATGGTAGCTCATTCTCGTTGGTGGCAGTCCAAATCGTCTCTGCTGCCAAACTTGGCACTGGTGCCAGTGGTTTGCTTTAGCTGATCTAAGAATATAATGCAGATGGTTTGATACTCAGTACAGATACATACAGATGGCTCGAAACTTTAGAATTTCTTTTTTTCATTCCATTGTTTCTTCTTGATATATCGAGTATCTCTCAATTTATAACTGCTGTTCTTAAAACAGTCTCAACTGTATTTGGTTCACCTTCTTCTGCCTGTTGTTGCTGTAAGAATTTGCCAGCAGAAGGCTGCTGTTTCGTGCAAGTTCGAATGTTCTGCGTGCCGGTACAGGCATGCTTATTTATAATGCACAAGAATATTTGTCAAGCTGTTTGACCACCACGCTGGTATATATTCTTCAGTTACATAAGATGTAGGAAAGCAGATCCCATAAAGTGAATTCGTGGATCTAAAAATCCCAAGATTGTGGGCCCTCACACTGGCTTCGCCTCGGATCGCTGCCGACTCCGGTAACGACATCTCCGCAGTCGAAGCGGTGAAGTTCTCGCCTGGTGTAATAGTTCAAGCAGAGATCAGCGAGCTCTGGCTAAAGGCTGGCTGGTTTGTTTTCAGTACTCATTACGGCCTGTTGGTCTCTTGCCAGCAGAAATTTCTAGGTCGTGAATTTGTTTCTGTTGTATACAGGACTGTGACATCAGTCGCCGGCTGGCGGGACAGGGCGTGAATGGAATCGTGACAGTGGAACTTCAGTGCTCCCCGCGTTTCTCCGTGCATATCATGCAGTGGGCTTGCGGTAGCTGATGTTGTCGTAGCTCTTTGCCCAGACAAATGGTAAAAGTAGCCTTGGCTTTGATTTGCTTCTGGTCTGATGGTGTGTGGGCCATCCTCGTCCCACAGGTTGGGGCTATCGACAGCTCAGTTCTGTGTGTGGAGGTTTGGAAGTGGTTATACAGACTTGCTTCTGAACAGTGATTTACTTTAGCTTCCTTCATAAGGTTGTTAAAGTGCTTAACAACGCAATTAATGTAATTTAAGGATGGTTAAGAGCACTAGTGGTTCTTTTCAACTTAATTTTAAATGCTGAGACAGATTAAGCAGTTTGAACAATGACAATGCTCTGTACCCGTTGAGCGTATAAATAAAGTATGCCCTAATACTTGGTAGTTTGAATCCAAAACTTATGGACCACTGAAGTGAACAATTATGGATATATTGCCTTGTTCTGGGCTCGTCAGATGTCTGACACGTTAAGCGTGATCAGCGCAAGTCGGTATTTAGTTGTCAAACTGTAATGAATATTTCACTGCTATGGGAGGTCCTGCTGGTGACTTCAATACATGGTGTGTCTCTTGAGTTCATTTCAGTTCTACTGCAGATACTGACATAATGATAATTCCAGAGATGAGACATAAAGTAGATTTATGCATCTCTGAATGCTTTCTCTTCCATTTGCGTGGAGGCATTAGCATTTTATCCAAATAGTCACTTAGTTTTCGTGCATGTAAATGGTTTATGTTTTACAGGCTTTTTCCCCCCATAAGTTTCACTAATGCTTCGGTTAATATTCTTAATGCAATTCATATTTTCAATACTAGAAAAGTTCAGATCTGACTAAGTGGGAAGGAAAGTTTCTAAGAGTACCCTTGTGATGAAACTGCCCGCCGGATCCATCAGCACCAGCTCTGGAGCAGGGCGGCAGGAGTCCTTTCTGTTGGGCATGAGAGTCCTGGCCCATCTGATGGTTGCTGTGGAAGTTCCACCTTTGTTGGTGAGCAGATGTTGATCATCGGTGTTTGTAAGTGAGGTGGTACACAGCCGTTCCCTGTTGGTCAGAGAAAAGCAGCGAGGGGAGGCAGGGCTGTGTGGAAAGTGATGTTTTCCAGTGATGGCCGAGGGAGGCTTTACTCCACCCTGTGAGACCCCTCCTGGAGTGCTGCGTCCAGTTCTGGAGCCCCTACTACAAGATCTGGACGTGCTGGAGCGTGTCCAGAGAAGGGCCACGAGGATGCTCAGAGGCTGGAGCAGCTCTCCTGTGCAGACAGACTGAGAGAGCTGGGGCTGTTCACTCGGCAGAAAAGAAGGCTCCGAGGAGACCTTATGGTGGCTTCCAGGATCTCCAGGGAACTACAAGAAAGCTGGGGAGGGGCTGGTGAGGGTGTCGGGCAGGGACAGGACTGGGGAATGGATTGAAGCTGGAGATGGGTCGGTTCAGATGGGACGTGAGGAAGAAGTTCTTCCCCATGAGGGTGGTGAGACCCTGGCATAGGTTGCCCAGAGAGGGGATGGCAGCCTCATCCCTGGGAGTGTTTAAGGCCAGGCTGGGTGGGGCTCTGGGCAGCCTGATCTAGTGGGGGATGTCCCTGCCCATGGCGGGGGGTTGGAACCCGATGAGCTTTAAGGTCCCTTCCAGCCCTGACAGTTCTAGGATTCTGTGCTCATGCCCTGAGAGTGAGCTCACCGGAGGGATGTGTAGATCAGAGGGAAACACGAATCTGAGTGTGACTTTTGCCTTAGTTGAAGGATCATGTGTAGCTTGAAAAGAGTCCCCTGAATCACTTTAGCGTCACTAAATGACTTTAGAGTCCAGTCCAACTCAAAATTAATGATGACCCTGGTGAAGAACTAGCCTTACCTTATGGGCATTTAAAATGTTTAAGTTAGTTTTGAAAAAACAGGTACTCGCGAGATGTATGATAACAGTCCTTTTCTACCAGCCTCAAGAACTTCAGTTCTCTCTTGGCCTTATTTAAGAAAAAGTAGTTCTTAAATTTTATCTTTATTCTTCCTCAGTAAGGATAGAGCTTAACTGGGGTGTTTCCCAGAGAGCTGATTTAGGAGTGACTGACTGGTAATGATGAGTGACAGAATTAGCATAAATTCAGATTAATGGAGATATGGTTGGTTAGTGCCAACTGACTACGTGGGTATGAGACTCGGCTCTTGGTAGCGATGACAGAGGCTGATTTTTATCCCTCCTCCCCACCTTCCCACCCAGACAGCTGAATATCCGACTGGATGTTAAGTACCTGAAAATCAACCTACTTTGCAGCCCGGATCAGGCTCTAGGGACAAGACTTTAAAAGGGAGGCCTTGTTTGTGGTGGTTTCGTACATCGGTGTCTCGCCAGGGACGGCCGCAGAGGAGCTGCCTGCCCGCGTGCTGCTGCTCGGCACACCGGGGGGTCTGGCAGCCGGGGGAGACTCTGGAGGTGGGTGTCCGTGGTGGGTGGCTGGGATGTCTGTCCTCGGCACCCCGAGCTCTCCTGTGTTGTGTGATATCCCCAGCGAGGGTTGTTGCTCGTGGCGCCCAGCCAGCCTGTCATGTCAGCGCTGAAAACCATGGACTTCTCCACACGTTTTGAACCTGTCTCGATCTGCCCAGTAACCTCGGTGCCTCCGCAAGCTCCACACGCAGAACAGGACTTTTCACCTGGCGGCCTTTTGACCATGTTTGACTGAGTCTTCGTGGCTTGCTAGTAGCTGGGTCGGGTCGTCTTGCACGCAGCGTGTTAGCAGCGTGGAAAGCGCAGGGCGTGGTGGAGGAGCGTGGTGGTGTGCGTGTGGTAGCCCTCTGCCGGGCAGGACTCAGGGTTGTGTCCTGCAACGGGCAGGGTGGGGACCTCCACCTGCCTGTTCTGGCGCGGGAGCGCTCCCTGGTTTGCAGCCCTGGCCTGGGAGAAGTGGTGGCACGGCTGGGGAGCTGCTGCGGTGGTGGCACCGAGTGCTGGGAAGGGGCTGCTGTGGTGGTGCCCCCCAGGACGTGAGGGATCACAGGTACTCCCTCCATATGCAGGCTGCCAGACCTGCTTTGTGATCGGTATTTTTTTTTTTACAATAAAATAGAGAGCTTTAAATGCACCTCTGTGTCTGTGTGCCATGTCACCAGCAGAGCGGGGATCTCCGTTTAGGGATTCCCACTCGGTATTTTTGCTGTCTCATGACTTTTGTAGCCTACCGTGGTGGGCTCCTACCCGATGAGACTTTGCATGTGCTGACACAGCGAGGGTGAAGAGGGTCAGCCTTCGCTCCGTGTCCCTCGGGAGCGGTGTGGGCCTGGGCAGTGTTGGGTGCTGTTCCACACGCACGCCCTGCCGGCCAGCGCTGCCTTTTTTTTCCCCACACGTGCTTAATCGACTGGAGAAACAGGGCGACTGTTCAAATGGGACGACTAAAAAGCACCTGCAGAATCAGTAGTCACTGCTGAAACCCTGGTCCCTGTGTGCTGATTAGGCTCTTGTTTTGAAAAAAAACTCCTAGTGAATATGCTTAAATTCTGAAATGAAGATGTTTTCCCCAATTATTCCTTCTAAAATATGCTTTCAGAATTGTTTGCTCTGATGCTGAAGAATACATAATGCTTCTTTCCTGTTATTGGTGTAGATGTAATCCTGAAGCATTGTCAATGATTTCTGATTTTATTTCTAGTATTTTTTCTTAGGCAATGTATTTTCTTTTCCTTTTTTTTTGTCTTGCTGATGAGTTCTGTGACTACTTGTGAGTATGAAAGATTTGGTAGTATTCCTATTAATATTTTTAAAAAAGATTTAGTTGCTTAGAAATAGTATCCTACTTGTTTAGCATAACCATACTGGGCTTTGATGGCAGATTTATCAGGAAATTACGGGGTGTCGTGTTGTTGGAACCCTCTGTTGCTCCCCGCGGCCGCACACATACATGTTGCAGGTTGGCCCCTGCAATTTTGGTGCTGTATGTTACTGCTTCGGTTGTTTGGGTGAGATAAAAACTTGTTGAGCTACTAAAGTGGACAGAGTTTAAAATTGCAGACACATTACTTTCCTTTGCAGCCATAATATGTTTGTTTTGGCAGGCCTGCTCTTTGCTGTAACATGGAACAGTTCCTTTTATTTTATTTTATTTTTGCGATTATTCACTGTTTTCAGTCACACAGCACCAAGTATTATTCACGGTCTTGGAAAAAGTTACTCTTTGACAAAACAAAAGCATAGGAAGTACTCGGAGCTACCTCCTTTTTGGAATTGACAGGTACTGATGGCGGGGGGGTACACGTTGCAGGAACAATGTGTTTTAAATCAACAAATGGCACAGGGTGCTCGCGGCTGTGGAGCCCTGGGGGTGGCGGTGGCGGTGCCATGGGTGGTACCCGCCAGGGTGTGATGCTCCCAGGACCCACCCGCCCCAACGCCGCCTTCACCTGGGCTGGTGCTTGAGCTTCTCTCCCACATGGTGGAGCTTTTACCCTCGGCTCGGCCACAAAAAGACATTTATAACGCAGAGAAGCCAGCTTTGGCGAGGAGGGGCTCTGCTCGCCTCCTCCTTCATCCAGAAGATGTTTGTGTCTCGTGTAACGATGTGTTTGAACTGCACAGACATGGACACGATCGCTCTGCTAATGCCTGCGAATCGATTAGCGTTAAGTAGAGGAGAGGCTTCTTGGATACCTTCGCAGTCGCACGGCGGGTTCGAAGTGGCACGGAGCTGCGAGTGCCGGGCAGCGGTACAGCTGCTCAAAAAGCATCTTCTGTTTTTAAACTGAAAAAGGATAATCAGATTCACAGCCCATTCGACAGGCCTGTTCTCCCGCCCGTTCTTCCCATTTCCAGCTGCCTTGTTTTGAAGCATCTTGCTGTCGCGTTTCTCATCGTACCGGAATAGTGTGAAGTATTCAGATTAATGGTTCTTACAGCAAAGCGTTTCTGAAAGAAGTACTGAATGATCTGGGAGTTTGTGTGGTTGGACCATACCTAGGAACTGAAATAAAGAGTGTGCTAGTGAGAACAACCCCCTGTTTTGCAGAAATCACCTTTTTTTTTTTTCTTATTTGTCTCATACCATGTTTATGGTATTCTGATGCTGTGCAGTCCTTTAAAGGTGTTCTTTGCTTATCCAGTCAAACCGTAATTCACTTTAGTGCTTATCTGTTTTCTAATAATACTTACTTAGAACAAGAAGGACCCTTTCCTTATTTTTTTTCTCAGGGAAAAGAAAAAGAATAAAGAACACTTCAGTGTCCTTTTTATTTTTTTTTCCTCTTGAGTAAGGAAAATACAGTTTCCTCCAGTGGAAATGACTAATGGTGATGCAGGTCAATTTAGACTTTTATATTAGCCACTTGTTTACATAAAAGTAATCCGTTCTTCTGAAAATCTCTAATTTTCATGGGAATTGTGCATTAATTTTAAGCTCACCCTATTCAGAGCACTGTAGTTTATTTTCCACCTATTATTCCTGTGGTTGGAAATCACAGTTGCTCTTCCTGCTGTCCCTCTGTCTGCTAGAAAATTGGTTTTTTGCTGCTGAGGTCCTTTAATGCCTGTGTCTCTGCTGCATTGCATGTTCTGCCACCTGGCCTCTTCTCCCTGCCAAACTTTCTACTTCTTTGGTCTTGCCCTTTGCTGCTTCTGAAGCAAATCCCTGATTTTTTAAGTTTCATTCTTTTTTCCCGATCTTCCTCTGCCCTGCTTTTTTTTTTCTTTTTTTCTCGCTGTTGCGTATCTGCCCAACTGTTCATGAGTTCTCCCACACCAGTGAATAAAATTGCCAGCCCTTCGTGCCTGTTCTCACTGCTCTTCTGGCTGTGTGCTTAGATTTTATTTTTTATTTTTTTTATTGTACAGCCCTTGTGTAAAAAGATGGAGGTGGTTTTATCCAGTGATGAGTGACTTAAGTTCTGTGTTTTGTAATGCAGGAATAAATGTTTTCAAATGGTAACATCTTCTAGTGAAAAAAATGATGCTTCCAATCAATGGAGGGTTCTTCTTTGACAGTGGGAGGCTTGGTTTTGTTTGTTGGTGTTTTCTAGGTGAGAGTAAGTAATGGCCACTTCCCATAAACTCTTTTAATTTTACTGATTCAGTCTTTAATATGAATACAGTAAAGTGACAGGCTTCACACTTAATTTTTAGAGCTTTTAGTCATTCCTTAGGATGAATTCAGGTTTCAGGAAAAGCATTTTTTATTAAAGCAAAACCAGACTTGGCTATTTAATGACTTGGTTTTCTTCTTCTAACAGATTTTTAAGAACATCTGTGGATCCTAATGAAGTCAGTGAGACTCTCAGCCCCTAAAAACTGCCTAAATTTTTACAGGAACGTGGGAGGAGGGGAAGGATTAGGGTGGAGGGCAGGGTACTGTGAAGACGCCTGGCATGTATTTTCAGACGACTTACTGTATTTTTAGCTAGTGGTATGCTTAGAGTGTCATTCCTTTTTAGAGAGTAGGGCCAGCCATTTGTTCTAGACTGCTTGAATTTCTAGGGTTTCTGTAAATTACAGGAGAGTTTTCTTGTCGCGGTGCTTTAGAGTTGGATGATGCTCATCCGCGAAAAAACAACTCAGGTTGATTATCTTTGCTTCACTGTTTTCTTTTGAATTCAAGAGCTTGTGCTTAACATTTCAAAATTACTGAGAGGGCTCCTTTCAAACTGCTAAATTATCCCCACCAGAAGGCTGCAGAGCGAGGTGTGCGTGGCTGCCTGAGCCGGAGCTGCTCTTGACGGCACTGCAAATAAATTATATATGTAAGCAAATTATTTTGAAAGCAGCACTTTTCAAATTGGGAAGGTACTTCAGTGTGTGCTGATACGTCTTTTGCTGTAGCAGGTTAACGAGTGAGTTTGAACAGGAATACCTTTTGCAAATTTGGGTTCAAATTTTCAGGCAAACACAGTGCACCAATTCTCCTTCTGTCTGTCCTCTGCAAAGCGGAAGGAAGGGAAAAAAAAAACCCACCTCAAATCTGTTTCAGTACTTTCTCATAAGTTTGCTTATAGAAAATTCCTTTTTTTCTATGAAACTCTACTTCAACATGCTTGAGGACTGCTAGAATAATTTTGCTTTTTAATGAAACATAATGACTAATGGGAAGAGTCTGTCTGGCCTTTTACAAAATAGTGGCTTTTAATAAAATATGTAACAAATGGCTGCTCCCGATTTCAAGCCATTAGTTTATTTTTTTAATCGACGTGGATCTTTCTGATGCTTTAGTATGTTGATGCAGGGACCGCAGGTGCTGGGGGCATTTATGGCTCTGCCGGTGAAGCTTTTACTTTACAGTCGGTTCTGCTCCAACATTTGCACTGACCAACAGAAACCCTTTGCTTCCGGTACCGAATACAGACCTGACCGCCTCAAAGAGGGGGATTTTTGCCTTCTAGTCAGTTCTTTTGTTCTTTGTGGTCTTGTCATTACATTTTCTTAAATGCAATTCTCTCTGCTGTTGCAGTGCAGAGTTGTGTGTCGCAGTAGTTCGTGTATGGTCGGAGCGCGTAAGCTAGGAGGAGGAAAATGCCTTGAGGCATTTTCCTCCTCCTAGCTTACGCGCTCCGACCCTACACAAAGTTATCTCTGCTTCCCTCGCTTTTTTGGAGGGGTTGGTTTCCACCTTAAGAACACCTTGCTGCAAAATGGATCTAATGGCAGTCGTAGAATTGCGCTTGAGGCTTCCTGGAGGTTTGCAAATGAAAATATTAAGTTTAAAGTCCTGTTTTTGTTCCAGATACATCGGCAGGTAATACCGAGCCAGCTTCGTTGCTCTTCGAGCCTTTGTGCTGCCTTAGGTGTGGTTTTACAGATTTCGCAGGTGTTTCTTCTAGTTGGGAATTATCTTTTGTGTCCTTAAAACAACGAAAAGCCAGCGTTAACCTCTGCTGATAACCTGGGAGCTGGGGAGCTGCTCTGCACTCAGATACCTTGAGAGCGAGTCGAATAAACTGGCAAGAAAGCCGCTAACGGGGCTTGCGATTTGCTCTCCTAAATGAGCAGCAAGGTGGCTGCCCTGAAGTCATCGCCTGCCCGTCCTAGTCTAATCTAAGTGGCGTGCTGGAGGATTTCTGCAGCAGCATTCAAGGCAGCGCCGCAAACTGATGTGACTGATGGTATTTGTGGATTATATCAACATCAGTGGATTATCCGCGGGAAGGAGGAGGAGGAGTATTGGAAACAAGAATGAATAATATGCTAAACAACTAACTAAAAGCGGCTAATGAAGAGGGAAGTAGCAGAATTACAGGCTGTAGGATTTACAGTTGGTTTATGTTTGGCATCCTTTTGGTGATTTGGGTAAGAAAGATTGGAAAGAGAAATCGAAGGGAGGGGTAGCAGCAGATATTAGGCAGTTTATGGAACAGCAGGATTTGTCCTGAGCAGGGAGCTGGAATATTTGGCACGACTGGCTTGGGCTGACAGAAGGTGAGCTGAGTTTGCCGCCCTGGGGGGTTTGACCTTAGGTTGGTTGTGTCTTGCAAATGGAGAATTTCTGAGCAGTGTCGTTTGTTTTCGCCAAAGACTGCTTTGCCGGATTGTTTCACTGGTAGCTAAAGGGAGTGATTATTTACCAAAAAAAGATAAAAGGGGAGGGATGATTTTATTCAAAATCCACCACTGTATTAAAACCCAGCTAGCGCTGGGTAGCGTTTCAGTAAGCTTGAGACTTTGACTCCAAATAGGAATGGCAGCACTAAGCAAGAGCCTCGTCTGCATTGTAAAGTACGTTCGGTTGCCGGGCACGGCGTTTCATCGGTGGGAGTGTGTTCCTTCGTCACTGAGCCCCCTTGGACAAAGCAGAGGAATCTGAGCCAGAAATTAGGAGCCGTTCTGATCCCGAAACTCCCTGCAGCAGCCAAATGGCTGGCTTGAGTTCGTAGCCGCTAGTGTCCTTGGTGTCCAGAAATAAGAATCCAAATGACTGCAGGATCCTGAATACATGTGTTGGAAGACTTTGCTAGGAGGCCTGATTCCAAGAGTAGTTTCTTTCTAAAGAAAAAGGTAATTTTGTAACTTTGTGTGGCATGTCTCTAGCTGTATTTATCAGAGGCCTAAATTATTTAAACCATAAAGGAGCATCTGGCAAGAAATTCCTATTCCTGTGATCTTTTTTTTTTAAAAAAACCATATAAATATTTCAAGTCTATACAAAAGACAAACCTTGTATAAAAATACTGTATCACCCATGAGTAAGAACAGTTATTAAAGGTAGGCACAGACTGAGTAATGAAATGGGAACATCAGATTCCTTAGAATAGCCTGTTACTAAGGGATGCTGAAACCAAGATAAAAGAACTCCTGTTTCTTCTAATTTCTAAGACTTTTTTCAGACCTATTTAATTATGCCTTAAATATACCCAGTCTGATGTTGATGATGGTATTTGGATAATGATCAGCTGTTGCAGCAAAAGGATCCACTCAGATTTTTATTTTAGGAAGCAGAATGCTGTTTGGTTTTGTTGTTTTTTTTTATAAACTTGGCCAGCAAACAGCAAACTGCTTCCTAAGAAGATGGTCGAGTCTTGGATGTCGTTCTGGTCTTCTGTCTAATTTCCCAGGAATCAGCTGTAGCACATAGAGATTTAACTGTTTTGGTCAGCAGTACATTTTTCAGCCTTTATATTTCCATAATAGTTCATAAACCTGCAAGTAATGTTCTGCTCAGAGCTCGGCCAAAAATGACTAATTTCCTTTTTTCTTCACAGTACTTTGGAACTGGTCTGTAAAATTCGCCCCTGTGGAAGAGTGAGACACATAATCTGCTGGAATCAGAGTCCATAAGAGAACCAAATTTAAATTAAAATATTCCTAAGCATTTCTGTTTTGCTTTACTGCGTGCACAAAGTAGTCCCTTCATCCTTCATCTGCCTGGTTCCCATTTTAATAAGTTTTCAGGTGTGTGCCATTAACTTGGATCTGTTCCACTCCAGGAAATTGACTGTTACTGTCTGTTTTCTTCTTAAAATACTGGCTATTCCCTGTATGAGATTTTGCCCCCCTAACTATGGTATCAACTACAGTATCAACAGTAGGCAAAGCCATCTTACGACTGTTCTGTTTTCCTGCTGTTGCTGCAAACAAATGTTAAGAATCTTTCAAAAAAGAAAAATCCTCAAGGATCCTTCATTAGATGTACTCCTGGGAATTGGTAATAGATACTTGAATATCATTCATTTTAGGAGCAGGATTTTGCTGCCTATTAAAATCACCGTGCGTGCTAAATATTTACCCTGTTTGTTTTGAAATGTGTTTTCCTTTTAAAACAGCTTCTTTTGCATCTGCACTGTCGATGCGCTGCTCTGATGCGCCGAGCGTGCTTCGGAGGCTCCCAGGGAGATCCGTGGTTTCGCTGAACGGGACCTTAATTTCCCAGCTCCTGCTAGATGCCGCGCTGGCCTCGTGCAGGAGCAGATGGTGTAGCAAGAAGAACTCGTGAGTTCTGGGGGCCAAGGTTTACAGCAAGCATCAAAAAAAGGAAATGCTAATATAGAAACTTGAAAAATCCCCTGATAAAGAGAAGGGAGAAATGCCAAAGGAAAGAAACAATAGCCTTGTTCTAAGAGCGGTATTGTGAGCTTGAACGTAAAACTGAACCGATCCTGATCTCATCTGTGCAAGGTCTATAAATTCCAATTACTCTGATATCTGGAATTTAAATAACTAGAGCTTTATGTCTAGTCTTGTCTTGTTTTTAGCTTTCTTTTCAGTGGGAAAAACTGTCCAAGGCAGTGATAAGGAACCATTTTATTTGGGGAGGAGTTTTAAACACCACCCAAGGATGATGTCATTCCTGACACTGTTCATATCCTGATTCTAAATCTGTGATGGTGAAAGAAAGAAGTATGTATGAGGAACGCCGTATCATTATAAACCTATTAGGCATTGTTTTAGATGTTTTAAAACAAGTCTTGGCGTATAGAGCAGCTCACTGGGTTTACAGAAGACTGTTCTACTTTTTAGCTGCGAAAAAAAAAATCATTACTCAGACAGCATCTGATAAAGCTCTAGTGCCTGGATTTTAGGCTGCAGTGCTTTTCTGTTGTTGTGAATGTGTTTAAAATGGAGAAGGTACTAAGGTTTTTGCAGGTAAAATACTCCACCTTTTAAAACATTAAAGGAGAAAAGACTTGGAAGCGTCTGAAAAGGAAGTGGATTGTTAAAAGTTGCTTGAGAATTTCTTTTGCTGTCTGTTTAGGTAATCATAATTAAAAAATGCCTGAATGATCTTAATAACACATGATTCAACTGACAAGCACTAATTGCTCTCTATCAGGCCAAGAGAAGATGAATGTTGTCAAGAAAACCACAAGTCAGACAAGCTGATTCTCTTCTAGTCTGACACCATGTTCCCATGTACAAACCAGTTTTTACTGGAGTCTTTCCAACATCAAAAGAAAATCCTTGCCTTCCCATTAATTTTCGTTGCTGGCAGGCTCGAGCTGTTTGTGACGAGTTACTTTCATTACTATTGCTGGCCTGCTAATGCACAAGATTGTGCAAAGACAAAAATGTAAACAGGTTTCCCAACTTCTCTTTATCTTTCGTAGTTCAAACTGCATGCATTCTTACACTGGAATATGAAGTATTAGGTCTAAATAAAACCTTTTTTTTTTTTTTTTAAATTGTCATAGCAATACTTTTCTTTTTTTTCTTTGCCCTGGAATGCGTGGTGCACTGGGGCAGGTAGAATAACATTCTTTCTCTTCAAAGATTGTCTCTTTTTTTAAGACAATCTATGCAAATGATGTCATTGGAGTGAAAAAAAATCCCAGTTTTATGTAGCAGATGCTATCTCTCAGGATTTCCTGCAAGGTGCTGAGTATCTAGTGCCTTTTTTTTTTTTTTTCTTTCTTTTGTCTTAAAGGTGCCCTTTTTGTCTGTGCTCCTTCTAGTCAAACTGAAGACTTGTCCTGCAAGTAGTAGCAGATACTCTGTTCTTTCATACTTTGCATTTATATGTGGGCATCAGTCACTGAGCAGAGTTGGAAGGGTATGGGTCACTTGGGCGGGCATAACCGAGATAAAGCTGATGACCTTTCTTGTAAACAGTGTTTAAAACATAGCACCTGCTTTGTCCTAAGTAAGTTCTAACTTAGTCACTCCAATGTTAATTATGAGGGAAGATCATTGTATGTTTTAATGTACATTTCAGACTCTTATAATTTATTTTTTTGAAAAAGGCAACAAGAAACCTTGGGATCTTTCTGTAAACACTATCTCCTTTAACCATATGTTGTAAGTTGGATCGTTAAAGCTCTCTCCAGAGTTCAGTAGTGCCAGTTTGTCTTTTAATTAGATTTTTTTAAGGAACAGGAGTATTGACTTGGTTGCGAACGCACTCTTGGGTTCTGGAAGGACTTGAGGTCGATCCACTTCATGTGCTTATGGAGAAGACTGAGATCAGCTTCTTATAACTTTACCGTAATTCTCAAACTTCAGTTCTTAAGCAGGATGTCAGCTATCGACCTTGAGAATATTTCACTGCCAAATTTGATTGCGGTTTTAACTGTTTGCGTGTCCAGAGATACGGTGCCTTTAAAAGGACTGATGGCTTTGTACAAAGCAAAACTTCGAATTCTCTCTCAGATCTGGCATCTAAACCAGAGTCCCCTGTCAACATCTACACCTGCTTTAGAAGCAGAGTAGTAACGAACACGCTTCCATTACCCACTGTCTTTTGCTGGCAACAAAAAAAGCCTCGCTAATGGGTGATGTTGAAGTGCAGAGGGAAGGATGGGTGGAGAAGCTGTGAGGTGAGCATTCCTGACTTGCTTTCCAGTAAGATGCCAGTCCCTCCTGTTCACTGGGTCACCTCTACAGGTTTTGTTCTCTAGTTTTTGGCTTGCTGGCAGTAGAAATAAGTAAATAAATCAGAGTAGGTAGGCGAGAGTGTAAGCTGACAGTGGTTTGATTTGTCATTTCGAATCTCCCCAAACCAAAAAAGTACCTGTGTTTCTGTGTCAAAACTATTAGCAAATCTATCTGGAATTATAATAATCTGTGACAGTTTAACAACATTGTAGGTCATAAAAAGCATAGCGAAAAGTTCCTTTTCTTAATTTTTGCGTGTGAGGTGGGGAATAACAGACTCCCTCTTTTCTCAAAGGGTGCTCTCGGGTGCTGCCCGTTGTGCTGCTGATCAGCGCCCAGAAAATCGGGGGGCAGAGCACTGCGCTCTCAGCCGGAGGCGGCTGCAGGAGAGGGCTCCTTTGTTCCTGTTACACAGCTTTTTGTAGAAAATAGTAAAAACCTTGGAGTCTGTCCTCAAGTTGTAAAAACCTCTGCAGAAAAGTGAACAACTATTTTTTTAAAAATAACAGAGGGGGGAGAGGGGAGAAGGGTGTTAGTATTGAGGCTCTAACTGCGTTACCTGACAAACACCAGCCAGTCATGGTGAGTTCTGAAAACAGCCATGATCAAATCTTGTTTGATTCTTTGTCACGACTTAGATAAGTAATTCTAGCTTGTATTTGAGAAATAATATTAAAGAAATACGCTCTGGCATCTCCTGCTGTACAGAAGAGAGTCGTGTTTGTGCTATCTCTCATATCATAGGTTTCTAGGGTATTTTTGTTTTTTGTGGTGGTATCTTTTTCAGGAAATTATGTTGGAAAGCAGTTTGGGAGTTTATTAATTGGCTTTGTAGAGCAAGGCATCCCTATTGATATTTATGTCAAAATGCAATTATCACCCTGCTCTTCGGGAGCGCGTCTCTACACTGGGATCGGGTGGGCTGAGCAGTGGTTGTCCCCAGGTCACACCCTTGCTCCCAAAGAAGGCGCTGGGGTGCGTAGATGAGCTGGTTTCTCTGAAAGAGGGGCTGCTGCGCTGCCAGGGCGGTTGGAAAGGGGCACAGCAGCCTTGGAGGCCCTCGAGCGGATGCCTTTGAACATCGAATTTGTGATCTAAGTGCGTTGGTTGGCCTGGGTCCCGTAGCCGGGCGAGGAACATGCCAGCGAGCGATAAGCAGTGCCATCTAGGGTTGAGCCTGGCCAAGGATTTTCATTGCGAGAGTCCTCTCTGAGGAGTCGGCCGCAGCCCAGCGATGGAAAGTTTCCAAGGGCAGAGTATGTTATTCCTCTTACAGAAATACGACTTTCTTTAGATGATAATATGTATTTTTAAAGTACTGAACGGTAAACCCCGAATCTTATAATCCTAAACTTTTAATCCTGGTGTCGTATCAAAGTTACGTACCAGGGCCAGGAAGATCGCAGGGTGTTTTTTGGTGGGTGTGTGATGTTATGTGGGGTCTCGGAAGTTCCTGCTGTGAGGTGAGGAGCGCTTGGACTGTTGTTCAGACCCAGAGGACGTTACCTCTAGCTGATGTGTGCAGAACCTCTGCTTGAGGAAGAGTTGCTGCATGGGTTTGAAGGGCAATCATGTAGTTTGATCGTACAGCTGAGCAAACCTACCCGAGCCACACGAGTTGACCAGAAGTAACTGGGTGTCTTAAACCTTCTTTTGGGAGGGAGGATTTAAAGGAAAAGTTTCGTCTTTTCTATGGGGCAACATGTTTGGAGTTAGGAGTAGCAGCCTTCCCTGACAATTCATTCGTGTATGTGCCCTATATCTTCGCTTCTGCTGCTTTGTAGCTGAGGCGTCCCTTAAGGGGAGAGTCTGAAGAAGTCAATTAACTCTGGAACTGACCTATACCCAGAAGGAAAAGATTTTGCTTTACAGATTTATCTGAGGTTTGTGTGTAGCTTTGGGGGAACTCGTTAAACTTGACAGCAGATGCTATGGTCTTGTTAGTACCATCCAGAAAGGCCTTGTGGTTTAGGCTTTGGATTACAGTTTTCCACAAAGAACCACATTATTTTAGGGTAAGTAATTTTTAGGGTAAGAAGGTGCCAACCTTAAAGTTCTGTCGTATCCTTCTGTGCCCATATTGCCCAGTCTGGAGCCCACACACCAGTAATGGTGTTTACTGGGGTCACTTAAGTGTAGCCTTTGCACAAAACCTTGTGGAGCAAACCAAGCCGGAGCCCTGGTCCCTCGCACCCTCCCGTCCGTCCCCGTGCGCTTGGCACAGGCGCAGTGCAGCCCGTCTTGAGGCAGACTCGGGAGCCAACTCCCAAGTACTGGTTGGTGCCTGTGGGCAGACGTAGGTTTGCATTATTTTTCAGTAATATTTAAGTTCAAATGACTATAACTTATAATAGCAAAACCATAATTTAGTAAACAGTAACAATTTATTTCCCAAAGCGCTGAGCGCTCTGTGCCGCCTTCTGTTACAGCAGGATGTACAATGGTCTGTGGATTTTATTTCTTTTTCTTGAATTGGGTGGTTCACCTAGGCAGGTTCTCTAAGCTGAAGGACTGCAGCCTGCGTTGACGTGAGGAGAGGGGCTGGTGGAATGGAGTCACAACTGTCACGTGCAGCTTGTACCCAGCGATCCTGCCGAACTCCATGGGCTCCAGACTTTTGTTTGTGTACCAAACCTTTTTTCAACTTTGATGGCAACTTGGATTTTCAACTTTGATTCCTAGTTTTCCAAGGAATGACTTTGCATTGTCTTGGATGCATTAAGCCAGGAGGGTTGGCTGTAAGCGTGCCCCCTGCCTTGCGTTTGCCTTGTGTTTCAGATCCCTTCCTGCTGGAATTTCTTCAGGGTTGCTGTGTTCCTTATTTTTTTTTTTATTTTTACCCCTTGGTTTTTCTCCTGAAAAGTACCATTGAAAGCTTCTTCCGCGAGTTCTTTCTTGGCTCTCCTGATTGGGTGACTAAAGGCCGGAGTGCCAAGAACGTCTGGCCTTCAAATCTGTGATCTGCTGATTCATAGGTGAATGTCCTATAAAATGCATAACTGGGTTGCTCCGAATTTGGGGCTGAATATTCTTTCATGGTCTCTTTGGGAAAGCAGCCACAACCTGACTCAAACTTTCCAGTTTGGTGTATCTTGGTTCCAGTATTACGAAGTTCATCAACCTGACTGAAAGAGAAGTCATGGTTCTTGCTCCCATGAATGAACTCCTGGTTCTTGCCCGCTATGGAGAGCTGGTCCTGATATCCTCCTTGGGAAGCTGTGTCGTTGTGCATCTCAAGCAGCAATATATGGGATCCTGGAGCGTTTGAAACTCGTCTTTTGGAGGGGCCCAGTTCAGTAAAAATAAACTTAAATTCAAAATATTTTAAAAAATAAAAAAATCCAAGACAGCTCCTGTCTAACAAATGGCTAAAGACTGTGGGCAGAGAAAAGCCCAAAAGCTTATTTCCACCTTTCTTTTGTTGTTTTTTTTTTTCTCCTCCCCAAAAGGGGGAGAGATGTTTTATGAAGGAAAGAAACGGTTTTTTAAAACTTGCACAGTACTACCTGGTGAGAAAGAGGGAAAAGAGAAGCATGAAGATGAGTGCTGGAACACAGCGATACTCAGTCCTTGCTTGGTTTTCTATGGGAGGAAGAAAAAAAATCCATGTAGCAAAATAAATTATGTACAGTCTAAGCAGCACTTGTTTTCTTTCTTGATCTTGTTAAAGCATTTCTTAACACAATGGGGTATTTTTCTCATGTATTAGCATTAATTACTGAAAATGTTAATAGGTTTTGTGGATTGTACAAGTGGGAAGACTTAACAACAACCTGATATTTCAAAAGAAAATAATATCCCATCCTCTAGATTCAAAGATAATTCAGGAAAGTAATGAAAGCTTGTGAAATCCTATGGAAGAAAGCTTTATGTCACTTTGCTCCTCCATCAGATAGAAAGCAAATGCCTCGTTTCATTGGCCAAAACTCTGTGTCTTGGAAGTGACCCTGTGATTTTTTTTCTTTCGCAAGTCACTGAGTTTCATCTATTCCAATGGACTTTTCCCTCCCCTTCTCGAACAGTCATCTTAAACCCTCCAGCGTCTTGGGGCGTTCTGGCAGTCGAGCTTGCTGCATGTGCTTCCTGCAGTCAGCGTGCGCGAACCATCACTCCTTAAATCATACGGGGCAAGGTTTCATTAAAAATTTGGAGACCCGTCCTATGACTAGGTTGATGATCTCATTTTATCCATACGTGGTACTTATTAAGTAAATACCTTTGAAGCATAGGAAACCGTCTGGGAATGGACTTGTGTTTCTTCCTCTGCTGTGTTATCTTAATTTGATTGGTAGCACAGAGGTCCCGAAAATATTTTTGAAGGGAAATATAGATTGGAAATAATGCGGTACTGTTCTTGGCTCTTTTCGCAAACTTCTTACTTTTTCTTTTTCTTGGGCCTTTGCTGTTCTACAAGTGCTTTAACGTTGTATTTACCCTGATTTCCCTCGAGGGGAGGATTCGATGAAGTACCGAGCACGTTTCAGACCTGCCCCCAAGGCACAGGAGGTTTTCCAAGAACTAATTCTGGCCTTTTCTATGAGAATCCTTGTCAGCACATTTTGGCTGTAATGAAATGGTGAATAAACCGAAGTATTTTTGGTAACAGTGGTACACCACACCTCCACAGGGCCTGTCCTTTGATGGTGTCTGTGCTTTGGAGTCTTGGGAATTGCACCTCTCGTGCATGTTTCTGCTTTGGTTATGAGGAAGTATTTATGCTGACAGGCTGGGACAGAAGCTCTCGGGAATGATCGCTTGTTGTTTTACCACGGATAACCATCGGCCTCTCACCTTCTGCGGTTATTAACTGTTTAGTTGGAAGTCAGAGCCTTTTAGAAACCTCGCTGGGGGTGTCATCTCGTTACAACTGGCCTCCCAAGGGAGGATCCCAGCACTGTAGACCTGCTGGATGGGAGGGACCTCCAGCACATCGCTAGCGTGACGTCCTGCTTGAAAAGGGACTCGTCTGTACTAGGTCAGCTCTGCTGTGGCTTTTTGAGCAATCCCCATGGACAGAGATCCCCCCTGCCATCACCTCGCAGTTCTGTAGCACCTTGTCGAAGAAAATGTCCCTTGAGCATCCCAAAGAACTCCTCAATTCCACCCCTCCCAGCTAAGCCTTGTTACTCTTTGCTTTAGAGAGTTGTTGCTCACAGCGTGAAATGAGCTCCTCTTGATTGTCAGGGCTAGCAGCAGGGCTTCCACGTTAGAAAAGCCAGCAGGTCCTTTTGAAAGAGGATGTAGCTATTCATCTGAGCCTTAATTTTGATATGTGAGTCTTTTTACCAACGCAAGGCGAGCTTCTTCTGGGTTGGAGAGAGAGAGCAGCAGTAGGAAGAATCTTGCTGAGGATAAGGAGGAACCACCCAGCATTCAGCCTGGCATTTCTGTGCATTGTGTTCTGGACTTTCCAAATTTGTGATTGAAAAGATTGTCAGCACTATGCAAATGAGAAAGAGAAGTGAAAGTGCATCTCGTGCAAGTAATTTCTATGTAGATAATTTGCCATAAAAATTTATATTGCAGTCCTTAAAACCTTCAGAGATTTATTCTGTCTAGGGAAAGGTGATTTATATGGTATTAAAACACTTTTTATGTTCCAGTCCTTTAGATTTAATGTTTATTGCCTATAAAAATGAAATCTTCCTGTGGATATTTAAAAGTTTTGGTACTGTGCGAAATATATATTCAGCTTAGAATCCGAAATGCTTTGGAGATGCAGTAAATAAGTGATGGAGTGTGTTACCTCAGGTTCACTAGCCTCGGCAGTCCAGACTTACTCCAGGGCTGAATCCATTATGTCGACAGCATTCTTCTCACCTGAGACATATGATGAAGGAGAGCACATAATGACGACAGTAACGTGCAATTTTGTCATTCTCTTTTTGGCTGAGGATTTAGGGCACTTTGTATAAAGGTTTTTGAAGCTGAACTTGGCCTGCTGTGTGCAGTGAGTATTAAAATGCACAAGCAGGTTTATTTCTTCCCCATAGAGGGCTGGATTAAAGCACAAGGTGAGGGTACCCTGCAGGAGTATCAAGAGGAGAAGAGATGTTCTGCATCATTTCTCTAAATAAGTTCTGCACGTGGTAACTGGGCAAGCAGCGCAGGACTGCTGCGTGTGAAGAGATGGGCAGGGAGGCGACTGTGTCCTGGGTTTATTTCTAGTTTAATTGTTGGTTGGTTTTGCTATCCCTGTTGTTGTTTGGGCAGCAGCACAGAAGGAACTGTGCTTCATTCACGGTGTAATTCCTACCCTCGCAGTGTAGGTCCCTCTTCCCTTCTTTCCCAAGCAGTTTTCTAGAGCATTGTCTATCTGTGTAGAAATGTATAAAAGACAAAGCATTAAAGATACAGAAACAGATCGTGCGAGGTTTTACGCAAAAATCAGAAAGTATGTGTAGGTGGTTGTTTTACCCTGTAACTTCTTTAATGGCATGGTCCTGAAAAGTAAATGAGGTAACACGTATTGCTTTTTCTCAAACATTTGTCGTGGGTTTAGAGTTCATCCCACGGCAAACCTACGCAAGTTGAACTCTAAAGCATGTGTCCCACTGAGTATCAACAGAGATCGAGGAGAGGTTGGCACGTCCTTGTGAGATTTTCATTCGCAGCTGCAGAATCCTATATATTACCGTGCACGAAGCACAAATATTAAAGGTTGAGTTGTAGTCACGTAGTTAATATAACCAGAGACACGGTGGGGAAATAATTCCGAGGGCTTACCATTAATGCTTCATTTGCAGGGATGCATCAAACAGCATCTAACGATCCCTGTCCAAATTATTCCCTCCTCGCAGGGAGCTGGTGTTGCTGTGGGTGCCCAGTGGGATGGCACCGGAGCCTGAAGCCGCGGTGGGCGGGCGGTTGGGGCGCTCGGCTTTCTCCCACGGCTCTGCCTCAGTCCCGAGGCGACGACGTGCAACTTGGGGATTGCGACATCGGGCAGCCCAGAGAGTGGCACTCGTCCAAGGAGGAACTTCGGCGAAACTTCCCAGGGTTGTAACTGTCTCTGCCCTGGCACGTGGAAGCCAGAGGAAGGATCTGAGCGTTGGAGCGGCGATGGGCAAGCCTCTGTCAGGAGAGGCAGCATTTGATGCAAAGGTGCCTCGGTTGCTGTTTAAACGGCGAAGCCAACCAGCTGTCCTCGAGCCTGGGTGGGCAAGGCAGCTTGTGGAATGGAACACAACGGGAAAAAGCAGTATCAGATAAAACTCCTTTCTTTTTCTTTCCTAATTTTACAAAAAGACCCCCAACAAACAACACAACCAAACAACAACCTCCCAACCCTCCTCCATTTTTCTCCTGCTCTGTACCAGAACTTTGGAAAGCCAGGATCATGTTCTCAATGTCTTTTTCCCGGGTGGTGTGAAAGACATGGAGAGACAGGAAAGCAGAACAAACCTGTGGTGGGTTTAAGCAAAGTTTGACCTTTGCTTAGAGGATTGTAGAAATATGATTTAGGTGAAGCTAAGTGAAAAACAGGGGCTGAAAAAATGATCAGGCTTCAGCTGAGTGGTGGTTGTGCTTGGTTCCCCTATTGTTCAGGTTAATCTCTGCTGTGAGGTGACATTTCAGACTTTTTTGTCCCCTGGTGCTGTTTCTGTGCATCTGGAGAATTTTCTGCAAGGTGTTTTCAGTCATCTGCTTTGGACGGCTGTCTTCGTAATGCAAATATTAAACTCTCAGATTTTTTGGGTACTGAAATACTGAACTCTGAAAAGCATTAATAGGTTTTAGGCTCTGGGTGATGCTGCTGTTGAAGCCGAGGTCTATAGGTGTCTTTGTGTAGAATGTTGATTTATTTAGATTATTCTTTGTGCTTACCAGCCAGAACACTGCCAAAACCAGCTTTGGTGCTGTGATAACTCCATGGTTTTTTGGGGCTTTATCTTTACATGCTTGCTGCTTCCCCAGTAGACTTAGTGGTTACATATTCAGTTCATACCAGAAATGAGGTGTTTTTTTAAAGACATGGACGTTCTTTAACTAGAAGTCCTTTTTTTTTTTTCCTTTTTTTTTTTTTCCTAGTCATGGAGGATCTAAACTGAGAGAGAAAAAAACCCAGTCTCAAAAGTGAGACTTTTATTGTCTGATAGGGGGCTGGTTAGCTCAGTGGTTTGAGCGCGGTGCTGGCAACAAGGACCAACACCGAGGTCGCAGGTTCGATTCCTGCTTGTTCCCAATGAGTTGCCAGGTCCAGTCGAGAGGTGGCGTCCCTGCCCAAAACAGGGAGGTTGGACTAGATGATCTCTAAGGTCCCTTCCAGCCTAGGCCAGTCTAGGATTCTATGATACAACGTGTAGCATGTTGTCTCAAAAAAAGGTATTTTTGGACCAGACTTTCCTACTGTCAGACCTAGGGCTTTACAGTATTTCATTGGTTTTCTCAAGTGATTTCTTGCATTTGGCAAGTTTGGCTTTTCTTCCAGGCTGTCTAGATAAAGGATGGAGATGGTAGAGGCAGTGAGAGTGGGCAGCTCAGAGGTGATCTAGCCCTTTATTTACGGTTTGTCTGAAAAGCACGTGGGGGATGGAGAATGGCCGTGGCAACTTCAGACTGTTCACTGAAAACCTTTAGCCTGCTGCTCTAGGTCGCATACTTGAATGCTATTTTTGGTTCAAAAATGTGATGGTGATTAACTACATCATGTAGATAGGACATGATTCAGTTCCTAAAGGACTTGGGATAACTCTGGACTTGGTTTCAGCCACAGCAAAAAGGAAGGGAGATGGTCCTAACGTTTCGGAAAGTGTTGTTTAATTCCGTTTTCATATAGGGGAGAGAGAGAGAGATGTGTATGTATATATAACTCTGGACTTGGTTTCAGCCACAGCAAAAAGGAAGGGAGATGGTCCTAACGTTTCGGAAAGTGTTGTTGTTTAATTCCGTTTTCATATAGGGGGGAGAGAGAGAGATGTGTGTGTATATATATACGGACAGAAAAGCACTGTGTGACAGAATGGTTTGAAAATGTAACAACCTAAATAATTTCTTGGTTAAAAAAAATAAATCATTTACGCCCCTAGTACAGCGTCTACCTCCCGGAATTGCCGGGAAGCAAAAATTACTGTATTGTAGATAAGTGTATTGGTAGAGTTTCGTTCTGTGCGTGGGGAGGGAATGAAGTAATCTGTTCCATCAGCTTGTAAAACTGAACTAATTAACAGACAATCAGCAGTGATTGAGACAGCTGCATTCTTTACTGAGGGCTTGTAAACACAGAGTCTTCACAGAATTGTTTTTACTGCTCCAAAGTGCAAGAAATTAAAATTGTATTTGATAGCCAAAATTAAGGACTCTTTGGTGACAGTGTATCATAGCAAGGTTGACAGTGCCACTGCAGCTAAATCTGTTGTTTTCGTTTCAGTGTGATTTGTCACAGCGAATAGTGGGGGAATCTCTAAATTATCACCAGAGAAGTTTTTTACGGTTAAGGAAGTATTGTGACTGTTCTACCTTAGTTGCGTTCCTGGAGCAAGCAGACATTGGCTGTCCATCGCTGACTGCTTCTGCCTTTTACTGATTCTGAATGGCAGATTTGCAGTTTTATTGAAGCGATATTCTATGTATGCCTTTTGGAACACATGATTTCTAGAAGGCCTTTGTAGTAATTCCTGATACGTGGTTTTATGGGTACGCTACGAGAAATGCTGATTTACAAAAATGAACAGCCCCTGCTAGAAATCGCATGCAGGGAACAGCCCTTCTGGTTCTAAACTACCTTGTAACGTTCTTAACCTGAAGCGCGTTATTTTCTGTTGTGTGCTGTTACGCGTGCTGTCGCCTCCAAGCCAGCCTCCTTGTGAGTGCACATCAGCTAATTTTACTTCATGAGTCAATTCTGCTGTTTTCATGTCACAGAAAATGAGCTTAACGAAGTACTGCAATATGTTGTTGGGAAACACCTAGCTGGAGAAGGCATTCTGCATTCCACCACCTCTGCCGCCTCATTTCGGTTCAGCGTAAAGTGGATGCTTCGTGCTCAACTGGAAGCGTCCAGATCCAATATTATAACCTTGAAATTTTTTCTGAAAGGCTTCGACATTCTACCATTCTGTTTAATCGTCCAAAATACGTAATGCTTGCTATCGGTATTAAACGCCAGACATACATTTGTAGTGTTGTGGTGCCAGGCTGAGTCACGCTTTGGGATTTAGATCTGAAGGAATACTGAGAGGCCTGAACGGGCCCTTCGTAGGAGCAAAAACTAAAATAAAGAAAACGTTGCTTTCTTGTTTCCTATTTATAATTTGTTAGGGAACGTCCACCGATTGCATTCACAGGGAACTTTTTTTTTTAAAAAAAAAAAAAGCTGTATTTTTCTTATCATGGGAAAACGGATAAACTGCACAGCACGGCCCCAAAGTCAGCAAACGCGGAGCAGGGGAGGGAGCGTGGCGGGCAGGAGTCAGGGACCCTGCTCTGGTGATGGCTCAGCCGAGCGCTCCTCCTGCTTAAACTCTGTATCGCACAATTCCATTTTTGTTAACCACTTACTTCTTAATGCGAGCTCCCCACCCAGCTTCCTCAGCCCGGCGCCGCGGTCCCCGTCGCCCGCCCGGCGGAATCAAGACATGCTCCCTGGGCCCCGGGAGAACTTTCAAGGCGTATTTTGTGCGTCTTCCCGGGTGCACAGAGCCTATTGCTAAGGTTTCTAACACGATAGCCTGAAATTCCAAGTTAAGACCAGCCACATCTTTCCAAACCGTGTTTGTCCTACGTGTGGAAGGATAGGTTCTTCATCTCTTCTACCACTTCTACGAGGCCCCAAAACACGAGACGGGAGCGAAACAGGAGCTGTTGTGCGAGCTCAAGTGCATGGTAATTTTTTTACTGTTCCTCAAGGAATTGCTTTGTTGGAATGAAGTTTTAGAAGTAATTTTAGCTTGCTTTTTCAGCGTGTATTTATACTTTTGTTGGTTAATATTCTATGTCTGAATGCTAGGAAACAGCTTAAGTAGCTTTCATTGGTGACTGTGTTTGGAGACTGAAGGATTTTTGGGTGGTTGTGATGGACTTCAGGGTGGACAGGTGGTCTGTCTGTAACAGTTAAACTATGTAAAAAAACCCCTAAAAATAAAACGAATAACAGGTGTTGTCGAAGGAAAAATAATTGTGAATTTTTGTTCTAAACAGCACAGTTAAGATGTAGGTGAAGTGAAACAAAATGCGAGCAATGAGTTTGTTTTCATTTAGAATGTAAGTAAAACCAAAAAAGCTTGAGTTTATTTTTTTTAAACAGTAAGTTCCCAGAACTCACACTGAAAGAAGACTCTGTGTGTGTGTGTATGTGTATTATCGATTTATTGGTGGCAATGGATGAGAAGCTCAACATGAGCCGGCAGGGCGCTCCTGCAGCCCAGAGGCCAACCGCATCCTGGGATGGATCAAGAGAAGCGTGGTCAGCAGGTCAAGAGAGGGGATTCTCCCCCTTTACTCTGCTCTGGTGAGACCCCACCTCGAATACTGTGTCCAGTTCTGGTGCCCCCACCATAAGAGGGACGTGGAGCTGTTGGAGCGTGTTCAGAGGAGGCCACAAGGATGATCCAGGGGCTGGAGCAGCTCTGCTACGAGGACAGGCTGCGGGAGCTGGGGTTGTTCAGCTGGAGAAGAGAAGACTTCGGGGGGACCTAATAGCTGCCTTCCAATACCTGAAGGGACCTACAGGGAGGCTGGGGAGGGACTTTTTACAAGAGTGTCCAGCGATAGGACAAGGGAAAATGGGTTTAAGTTGAAGGAGAATAGATTTAGATTAGATTTTAGGAAGAAATTCTTCAGTACGAGGGTGACAAGACTTTGGAATAAATTGCCCAGAGATGTTGTGGCTGCCCCCTCCCTGGAGGTGTTCAAGGCCAGGTTGGACGGAGCCTTGAGTAGCCTGATCTAGTTGAGAGGTGTCCCTGCCCGTGACAGGGAGGATGGACGGGATGATCTCTAAGGTCCCTTCCAGCCTGGGCCAATCTGTGATTCTATGAGTTACAAATCCTGCTCGGTGTTACAGTGTGTGTCCTGCTTAAAGCGTGGTGGTGCTTCGTTTCCTAGCAAAGCTTGGGCTGAAAAGGGAGTAACTAAATCCTTTAAATGGTGTAAGAGAGCTTAGTGAAAGGGTTGAACGTTTTGTTATTTAAACCACTCATTTGAGACTACATTTTACTTTGATCTGTAGTTAAAAGAATTATTTAATGTAACTCATCTGATCTTACTTGGAAGTAAGACATGAGCTGAAGCTGGTGACGGGGTTTTATTGCAAAATGGCAGCATAATCCCTTCCCACCTGAACGCAGTGGCCGCTGCATTAGTGGCTTCAAATAAACAATAAAAATAATGCACTAAGTAGTTTGTAATTATTAATCGGTTAACTTTTTTTCTTTAATTTTTTTTTTTTTAAAAAGGCCAAAGGTCTTTTTAAAATTGCCTACAAAAAATGTGCTTGGTGGGGCGCAGTTGCTGTGTGCATCTGAGCCAAAACCTAATGAGCAGCCGGTGTCAGGAACGCCGTGAGACTGGGCTTGGTTCCTCGCTGCCCGTCCCAACCGCGGCTCTGCCAGTGCCCGGCTGAGAAGGGGACCGCGCTGGGGGACACCTCCTGCCCTGACGCCCCACGCAGAGACAGAAGCTGAGAGGAGCGGGATGGGCAGCGTGGCCTGAGTGGGACCCAACGTGGGACGATCCCCACGGCGCGGTTATTGCCTTCTCTGTTGCCACTTGAAAGAAGGGGTAATTTGTCGGCTGTGGTGTGGTAAGAGCTCTGGTCAGTGTGGCTGCTGGCGTTGCAGCTTGGTCAGCTCCTGATCGACTAACGAGATAGAAGGTCAAGCAGATGCATTTTACTTTGTGTCTTGCCTAGGCAAAGTCCTTGCAGGCAACAGTGGGTTCCTTTTGGTTTCCCGTAATTTATTTTATTTGGCAGAAGAAGTTTGCTTCCCTGCCACCCTGTAGCTGCTGTGAAAATCACAAATATTTAGCTGAGTAATTTATTTTTGTTGTTTCTTTCAAAGTAATTAACCAGGGTGCACATGATTAGCTAACTTGTTTTTATCGTGCAGAAAGCCATTGGCTGCGTAGGGCAGGGAGGCAGGAGTTTACACAGTTGTGAGGGGGCCGGTTAGCTCAGTGGGTTGAGCCCGGGG
>NW_009693995.1:64263-67812 GCF_000703405.1 Apaloderma vittatum | reverse complement strand
TCGTTTCCCTCTCGGTCCCCATGTGTTGCCCCGTCTAGTGGAGAGGTGGCGTCCCTGCCCCTGACAGGGAGGTTGGCCTAGATGATCTCTAAGGTCCCTTCCAGCCTAGGCCATTCTGTGAGTCTGTGATTCTATGATGCGAGTTACTGCGTGGCCGGGACACGACGCGTGAGCAGATTGCTCCAGGTTGGAGCAATGTTTGGTGCTTCACGCCGTACGCTTGCTATCTGTCTGAAGTCCTTCCTTCTGGGAAGCCTCACTGCAGCGGTGTTTAAATCAGTTCATTACTTTTTGGCCTTTTTTAGTTGTAGCTATTGAAGCAACTAGTAGCAACTAGTTTGAACTTTTGCTATTAAGAGTGTGAAAATTAAGGTGTGGGAAGCCGGTGCCGCTGTAAAGCCGTTCCCCAGCGGGCTGGGAGCTGCAGCAGGCTGCCTGCGGACCTGCTGCGGTTTCAAAGGGAAGGGACCCCTCTCTCCAGCAAACACTTGCATTTACCTTTTAGGAAATTTATGTCCTTTAAAAGTGTGATGAACTGAAATGCAAAACCCAACAGAGTGTTAAGTAACTGATGGAGTGGGTTTGCTGGCAGGTTTTTTTGCCAGGTATTGAAACCAAACTGCAAGGTCTTTGGGTGAGGTAATGGAAGCCGGTGGTTTCACAACGTAGCGAGGAGGAGAAGGTCTGTGTGAGAGCACCCCTGAAGGTGGCTTGGAGAGGAGCGGGCTTAGAGATGCGGAGAGCAGCGAGCGCTGCTGGGCTCTGCCAGGACCTTCTGGCTGGTTATTGCCTTGCCCAGTGCTCGAGGCAACTGTTTCCTGCTGCGTGCTCCGGTGAGGAGAGAGTGGCCCTGGTGGGGACAAAGAGGAGACTTACAGTCTGGTGTAGAAGCTGAGGAACGTGAGGAGGAGGAGGAGAGAAGCTTTGGGGTTAGCGTTGAGGACGCCGTGAGTGAAGCATGACCCTCGTTTCTGGAGGGCAGTTGGAGCACGGTCCCAGCAGTGGAGACCAAACTGGGGCCGCTCCTCAGACCTGGGGCTTGGGCAGCCGTTTTTCAGCTCTGGATGCACGTGGTTTTGAGCGTGGTGTAAAGAGGGAATAAATAAGGCCAGAAGGTGAAAACTACCTTTTGGAACAAAGAGGCGGCGTTTCATTCTTTTCTTGAGTGAGCAGAAAAGCTTGTTTGGTACAGACCTTCGGCATTGAGGCCTTCCTAGCTCTGCACAGTCTCCTGTTCCTAAAAAGTTTTGAATTCGAGGTGTAGAAGTAAAGCCAGGCGTAATTGGGTTGGCTCTGGCAGTGGCAGCCTTTTCCCCTCATAATGCATTTTGTTGCTGGTTGTAGATATTTACGCAGCTGCTTTGTGCTGATAGTAGCTCCTTTTGAAAAGCCAGTAGAAGCTTTCCCCTCTTGCAAGATTTTTTGATAGGCTTTCCCTGAGTTTGGTAGTGGTTGGTGTTATTGTGAACAGACAAAGCCACAGCAAACTTTTTTTTAGGGTTTCCTTTTTTTTTTTTTCCTTAAGAGCTTGTTAGTTCAGGTGTCTTACCAATAAGTCAGTTTTGTTCTCTTTGCTTCATGCAATGGCCACCTCACACATTGACTCACTGCCCAAAAGTATTGCATAGAGCACAAAATTTGTTCCAGTTAGAGCTTGTTTAAAAACTTACTTGGAGTCCAATTACTTCAGTATGCGGAAATAAAATATGTTTATTGAAATTTCCTAACTAATTCTCTGTGTGAAAGGTAGTTGCATCAGTTTGCCAAATGGCAAAATGCTTCTTAAGAAATACATTTTGTTTAACACTTACGGTTTTTTATTATTTTTTTTTCTCCAGGAGTTTAAAATGCAAGTGTTCTGGTCTTTGCATTGTTATTTGTTCATTGTTCACTGCTCTTTGTAAGGTGGGAGAACAGTGGTTCTCGGAGTGTTGCGCTCCTGTCGAACTCTCCGATCTTTCCTTTTGCTTGTGTTAAAAAGGGGCTTTACAGTGAGGCAGACACAGACTTGTTTTACAGAAAGGAAACTTCTTCCATCGTTGCAGTCTTACAATATGTTTTACCTAAGCGCAGAGTTGGGCCAGACACTTCTACGTTGGTGTCAGCGTTGCACCAAGAAATTTCCCTTTAATAGGAAATTAAAAATTGCAAAAAGCTACATTGAGAGCTTTGATAGATCTGACAAATCCTGGCAGAGTGTGGAAACAAAAGTGAGTCTACTGAAAAGTCAAGATTATCATGTAGACTGGGTAACTGATTGAAACCATGGTAAAGGGAAATACTTTAAATACACAGAAACAGGATTGCAGGGAAAATGGTTACTACTGAATTTACTGGTACAAAATTCCTGATCTACGTGTGGTTGTGATTTGTGTCTATCCTCGTAATAAGGAGATTGATGATGCAAATGTGCTGTTAACATCTGCAGTGATGCGAAAGGCTTTTGAAGGCATAGTCTGGACGCTGTGTCCATGACAAGAAGTATCCTGGAAAAAAAATCAGTCCATCTCAAAGTTGTGATATATGTTTCTTGCTCCAGTGTAAGAGCTTTGTGGTAATCAGTGCAAGGATTAAGCGTTTCAAAATGGGAGAATAACAACATTTTGGGATACAGTTGCATTGGAGTACTGGCAGATGGTTATCACAGCTCTTTATAACTTTTTTCCGTGTGAAACGTAGGAATGCTGGCTCTAAGCAGAGGCTGGGTGCTAGTTATGATAGGTACGTTAGAGCAGCTTCTGGGGGATTGGGATGCTGAAGCGTGTTGCTTTCTTGGGGTTGAAATTACCCGTGTTGGGGCAGTGGCCGTCGCTGTTGGACACGGCTGTCTGATGTACGTGGTCAGCCGTGGTGAGGGCTAGGGCAGAGCGGAGTTAGGTGAGAGCTGGGCGTGTGCGCGGAGTCATCCAGAGCGTAGCAAGGCTCTGATTTCTGTTATTTATTCTGTTCACGCTACTTCGAAAAGGAAGCACGGCTCTGGAGAAGTGTAGTGAGTGCCCATCCTCAGCGCCCTTGTTGTGTTCTGGCCCCTGTGCTTGGGGCCCATCTCTTGCCACCAGGAGGGGCCGGGGACCTGGGTGGTCTCTGCCGCTGTCGCACCTTTTCAGCCAGAGCTGGTGAGTGAGTGTAAGCGTGCCCTTGCCTCGCTTCCCAGCTGGGGGTAGAGCAGCACTGCAGAGTCACGCACACCTTCCCCACCCTTGTGCTCCCAAATTCACGTTTCCTTTGTGTTCTTTCTGCAGTGGACATAAAGCTGGGGCTGCTCTTCTTGCCCTGGCTCTACTTTTCACCCAAATTATTCTTTTTACTCCAGTTGCACTTACACAAGGTGAACAGGGCAGGAGTGGGCAGACTTGGCACCATGGCATTCTCTTCCTTAATGTCCGAGAAAGCCCAGATTCTTTCTAGAACCATTTTCCCCAGTGCGTAGTCTTTGGAGAGCCCGTGGGACTGACCTTTGAGAGATGCCAGCCGGCTGCTTGTGGGGCTGGGTGGCAGAAGGGCTGGTCCGGAGCTTTTTGTTACTGAAAGGGAAGGAGCACACCCGGT
>NW_009693995.1:35940-64202 GCF_000703405.1 Apaloderma vittatum | reverse complement strand
GAAAGACATGTCAGCCGGGAAAGAAAACAACCTTGAAGCCTGCCTGCAATGTCAGGCTGGAGTTTCGTAATTACTTGGGGTCACCCTAATGGCAGGTTGGTGCTCACGGAAGGGGTTCCACCAGCCCCCCTCCTTCCAGCTGTGTTTTCCCACCTCCCTCTTGTAATGGTACAACACCTTGTAGCTGCAGGATGTACAGCGAACTGATTCGGTGCAGCAAAAGCTGCGGTGGGGGAAAGGTGGGATCTGTTTTTAGCAGGTTTGCTTTCCCATCGCCGCTCCCTGTGCAACCGGGCCCTTGCGGTCAGTGGCCCGGGGGTGACAGAGGCAGAATGAACAGGGCGGCTCCTGGGGAGCCTCGAAAAGGCTGAAATATTTGCAGTAAAGGAAGACGAAGGTGAGGAGCAAAAAAGGCCTTGACTCTGTGTGAGCCCTGCTCAGCAATAACTGAAACATCCCCATGTTATCAACGCCATTTCCAGCACAAATCCAAAACACATCCCCGTACCAGCTACTGCGGAGAAAATTAACCCTATCCCAGCCTAAACCAGCCCGATACAGCACGAAAGAAACCTTTTAATGTTTGTTTTCTGAGGTTTGCTTTTGATGACTCCTGCACTTAAAAGCGTAACACTTTCTTGCTTCCTTTTACCACTGTCACCCTCCTAGCCCCAATAAATTTGTTGAAGTGGGTCGACGCAGAAACCCTGGAGAGAGTTCTTTAGTTATCTGTGGCTTAAGCAGTGCGAGCTGTGTCTGCCCTAAATCGAAGGGACTTGGGGGCAAGAGGAAAGATAATGGTCCTGCTTGTTCTCCCTCAAAATGTGCTCCAAGTAGTGACTCACTTTTTGCAGGGGCGATTGAATGGCGGCTATTTTTGGCCAGAAAGTTTATTAGCTGATGTTGAATCAGTGGAACTAAAACTTCCAGGCTTTGAGTCCTTTCAGTAGTCAGGTCACCACTGCAACACCTCTGAGCCCTGCTTGCTGTTTGCTTTTCATTGGAACCTTTTTCATTTCAAAGCTGTGGAGAATGGTACCGAGACGTGGTCTTCTGTTCTTGTTATGTTCTCACAGACTCTCCAGTATGCTTCTCTTTCTACAGTATTGCATTCCTTTTGCTTAATATCTATCTACTTAATATCTACCTACTTAATATCTACTTAATGTCTACTAGAGAGTGGTTGCAAGGCTTGGGAAGGGTGTATACCTCTGGGTTTTACATGACACTCAGGTTTCAAATCTCAAAGTTAATACTCCTTGCTCCTTAATAATACATGCTTGCAGAAATAACGCATTGACCACATTGAATTTTTATGAAAACGGAATTTTTACAAAAATTTCTCATGAGATTAAGTCACAAAAGCACGAGGAAGCTACTGTTAATGCTTGTGGGTTGTAATCCTATGACTGTTGCTAGGTTTAAATAAATGGAACTTGCATTGTATGTGGCTGAGATCAAGAAAGGAAGAAAAAAATCACAATTTTTCAAACAGTTTTGATTTGGATCTTATTAATTATGACATAGCTTGAAGATACAGTATCGCATTTTGCATTCGACTGGATAACTACTGATCCTCAGCTGGGATTGCATCTCACTGTATCTGCTGTTCCTAAGTGGGAGGCAAGATCTCAAGCTTGTGGGCTTCAGCCCACAGTGTCAAATGGTTCAGCGTGGTAGCGTGCTGGCATTTTTCCTTAGTGATGTCTGTATCCGTAAGGAAATGTTTTGAGGTGAGAAATTATCAGGCCTGTCCCAGAAGGAATTCTGAAAATACTGGGAAGGTGCCTGTAGCAAGCGCATCTGGCACTGGTATCAGTCACTCAGTGAGGGGGAGGAGGTTACTCTTCACTTACTACCTGATTCTTCTCTTCATAATAGCACAAAATATGAAATATTATTTATTCTTTAATCAGTTCTTTTTTCATTCTGGTTCCTAAACTTGGAAGTACGGGTCTTTAGAAGTCTACTTTTCTGTATGTAAAGTTGCTTGGTAGCATTCTATATTGTAAAATGAGGCATTTGATTCTTTGGTCTACTGAAATTCCCTCTTAGTTCATGATTTGTGTTTGCTTTGCTTTGCTTTAAATGTGTGCTTCCTTTTTAAATATAGTTTTCCAAGTTGCTGGCCGTACCAGATTGTTTATATTTTTTAAAAGCCTTCTGCTTAGCCGTTATATTGCTCTTTATAGTAGTGCTTAACCACATTGGTTTCTGTTGCTCTTTTTTCTTGCATAAACTTAGCTGGGATGAATTTCAAATGTGGTTTATCCAACTGTTAAGTATTTCCCACTTTTCTGCAATAGATTTCACATATGTTACAGAATTCCAAACCAAGATCTGGTGGACATATTGCCCTGTTTTTTTCCTCAAAGTCAGAAATAGAGGGGTTTTTAAGCATTACAGTGACAATATTTAGGTCACTGGCTCCAGCATGCTGCCTAGCCTCAAATCCATTTGTCATATTTAGCTTATTTCCAAGGATTAAGATAACTATGGTCCATATATTTGTTAAAAAAAAAAAAGTTTTTTAGTTCTGTGGTAATAAACATAAAGGGGGAGAGAGTATTGATCCTTTTGAGTTGGACAGTGCAAAAAGCATTTTTTTTTTCTTTCTCCAGAGGTCAACCTGTGGAATCACGTAAAACACACGTACATCCATTCAGTCATTCAAAGTTACAGGATTTACCCATACAAAAATATAACCAAGATTTGAACTTAGACTTTTTTTCACAAGATATCTAGAAACTAGGATCTTATCTGCTAGACCTGGATGTTGTCTGTTTAAACTTGCAGACTTGGGGTTTTAGCAGGTGTCCGGTACGTACCTGCTGTCTGCTGCTACTTCTAACACCTGTGCAAGAATGGGAAAACAGATTTGCCTCTGCCTATTTTGTCTCCCCATCCTGGGTGCCCAGTTCCACTGGAAAGCGGGTATGACCCAATGCACAGGAAATTTTTAACGCTAACCATTGAGCAGCGACCAAACATGCTTTAGCTTTACTGTGACACTTGTGTGTCAAGAGATGACCTAGCCAGTGACTTAACCAGCTACTGGGGATCACAGAATCACAGAATGTTGGGGGTTGGAAGGGACCTCTAGAGATCATCCAGAGCAGGGTCACCCAGGGCAGCCCCACAGGAACGCGTCCAGGCAGGTTGGAAAGTCTCCAGAGCAGGAGACTCCACACCCTCTCTGGGCAGCCTGGGCCAGGGCTCCGGCACCCGCACAGCCAACAAGTTTCTCCTGATGTTTTTTTTGGAACCTCCTATGTTCTAACTTAAACCCATTATTCCTTGTTCTATTGCTGGGCACCACTGAGCAGAGATTGTCCCCTTCCCCTTGACTCCCAACCCTCGGATATTTCTCTACGTTCATAAATCCCCTCTCAGCCGTCTCCTTTCAAGACTGAACAGCCCCAGGTCTCTCCGTCTCTCTTCAGATCTGGAATTAGACCCAACAGAACGTCCTGGGCTTGTTTTTCAGTCTGATCCATCACAGGTTGTTGTGTTACGAATAAATGCCAGTGGCGCGGCAGGTTTTCTGGTGAGAAGGTGGGGGTTTTTTGCGTGCAGTTTGGAGGCGTGTGGGCAGAGTGATGGGATGAAGAGAGCTGCAGAGCAGACCTGCTTCATGTCTTGCTCTAGACTTCACTTTTCATGAACTTCTTTCTCATAGCCAGGTTTTTCTCGTTTCAGATTACTAAGGCAGAAAACACTGCCAAATTCCTTTCACAAATTCTTGGTTGTAACTCCCAAGTGACTTGGGGAGGATGCCCGTAACTGAGGGGAGGGTTTAGCCTTTGTTTTTGTCACGTCACGTGGAAATGCTGCTGAAAAGGAATAAACTGACAGGGAAGATTGAGAGTTGTTGGTTTACACGCTGCAAAGTGACCTGTTTGGTCTATTATGGTGAAGTTTGGAAGCACAGAATGGAGTAAAGAAACTGGGCTGGGGATGATGCGCTTGGGCGAAGCCAGGCATTGGGCTGCAGGCCGGGCCTAGGCCTGGGCCTAGGAGAAGCTCTTGGAAGATAATCCGGCATTTGTCAGATGATCGATAAAAGATTTTGGGGAAGAAATGGAGATACCTGCTAATAATTTTAGAGGAATGGATTCCTCTATGTAGGAAAAGATAATTTTGTGTTCAAATAAGGAAACATTTAAGTGGAAAAAGAGCGTTGCAGTGGCAGTATCGAATTATACGCACTATGCCACTTGAAATTAAGAGTGACTGAAGCATAACCAGGCTGGGCTGAAGTATAAGGTTAACCAATATTTGAGTTACTCTGCAAGGAAGATTTATTATTAGCTCAGAAAAGGCAAAATCCAGTATCTTTGCAAAGCAGGCAGGTGGAAATAAACCTGGCTTGAACACGTCCAAGGCCTGTAACCTTCACTGGGTTTTGGAAATTACTAGGAGGTGTGTGCTGCGTGCCACTGCCTCTGTCCTGTGTGATGCTGTGGTAACTGAATGGATACTTTTGAGGAAGAAACCTTATATTTTGGTTGCAAGATGGAATTAAAAAGCTCGTAGAACTTCATCTGATGTTTTTCAGGAGATCCAATTCCCTGGGAGCTTGGTGCGTTGTTCCGTACTGCCTTGATATTCCAAATGACGCGACATACATATGAGCTTCTACTTTTATTTCTGTCAGAAGCAGAGCTCTGACTTGTAGTTCCTTATTTTTTGTTTTGTTTCGTTTTTCTCCACAGAGAGAGCTTGATGCCACAGCAACAATATTGGCTAACCGGCAAGATGAAAGTGAACAGTCTAGGAAAAAACTTATCGAGCAAAGTCGCGAGTTCAAGAAAAACACTCCCGAGGTAAGGAGAAAAGTTACTCCAATCTGTTGAGTTTTTTTCACTAGTATATAGTATTTAGAACTACTTAAGTGTTGGGGTTTTTCTTCCTCTTAATGGTTTGTTTCCATGATTTTTATCGTATGGATTGTGAAGTCCACCATCTGAACTGAGACTGCTTATCTTTGATGGCTTTCTCTTTGGGCAGCTTTTGCATGCTGTAAATAATGAAATACGAATTGATGTTTTTAGAGGTGGTATGAACATGAGCCTTCAAACAGGCTTGCTCTAAATTTTGTGATAATATAAATCCTGCAGAATTGAAAAAAAAAAATATTCCTCACTAATCCAAACTCTCTTAGCGCTTGGACATAGAAAGTGACATTTCACTACCTAAATAAATCTATATCAAGGGCACAACTTCAAAGATGCTCATTTTTCCATCAAAAATCAAATCAAGTTTTGCTGTTGATTTCGCTGGAAGCGCAACAAGGTCAGTGTGAGCTCTTTAGAAATCTCCCCTCGAAGGACGTGCATCGCAGCAGGTGGTGTGTGAGGGTGTCAGGACCGGTGCTGGGCACGCCTCACAAAGGTGAATACTGTGAGTAGGACACTGGGAGTGTTTAAACTCTTCCATGCTCGCAGTAGCGCGTGCAGCGTGGGTGTACACGCGTGCATAGTTGTACTGAAAATACGTACAAACTCCTTTCGTTAACTCATGAATGCAGAGCAATGTGTAGAGCTTGTTTGTTTGTTTTGTGTTTCTTTTTCTCCCCCCGATGACTGCCAGCAATCTGTTCATCCAGGAATGTTCTAGGGTTTCAAAGCCCGTTCCAGATAATGGATACGGAAGTATCGGTTCCTTCCAAGTCTCTTCCCAGGCTAGGAGCAGCAGGCAGCTTTTCTAACCTGTATTGCTGCTTCTCAAGTAGCAGATGCTGCTTTGCTTCCTGTTGGTGCAGAGGGAGAGATGCTGGAGGACCTGACCCAGTGAGAGGAAAGGGGGAATGCTGGAGCAGGAGGGACTTTGGGGCAAGGGGGGAGTGTTTAACTGACACCCTGAGGAGGCTTTATGGGGCAGAAATTGTTTCTCTCTCTATTTGAAGACGAGAAGATTTGGGGACTGCAGCTCTGAAGGAGCAGAGCTTTGAGAAAAGGAACAAGAGAAAGTGGAGAGTAAAGTCAGTAGCTCTGAGAGGGCGAGGAATAAGTTGATTCTCTCGGCAGGAGAGAGCAAACTGTTGCGAAGAGAAGTGAAAGAGTATGGAGGATATAGGAAATTGTACAAAATCCAGAAAATAAATAGGCTTCTGGGGCAACATTTTCGAATTGTTTGCTGGAAGCTTAAGATCATTTTACAAGATTCAACTTGAGTCTCCTGCTGCCTTCCTTTTTTTCCTGTAAGGAAAATGATAGATTCTTCAGCACGTGGCTATAGCTGCCAGCTCCTCGCTGATCGCGTGTTTACAGATGTGCGTCAAGACAATTTCTTTAGGCCAATTTTATTTTTATGGAGCAGAAGGTTACTGTGGGGAGAAACAAGAAAACCCTAACCAACACTGGCCTTTAAATGCATTGTGAGAGGGCCTTGGTAACTCAGTGGGAGTTGGATGTGCCGAGGAAAATGACGTACTTTGTACAGTTAGTTCCACAGGTACAGTAGGAAAGCGATATGCAATTAGTCCTTTCCAGGAAGCAAGCAAGATAGAGAAGTTAAATCATTTGATGTTAAGGTTTTAAATATAATTTTACAAAATATAATTCTCTAGCCTGAGTTCTTTTCCAAAATATTGTATGGAAAGTGGTTTATTCATTCAGGGACTAGGTTCAAAACAATGTCTCTGAACATCCCCAGTGTTTGGGGAAATGTGGATCTCTGCCTCATTCTACACCCTCATCTTCTATCGTGGGACTCCTATGAAACCACATTCCTTTATAAACTTGCATGAATTTTTTCAGTATTCTTTCTTTCTCTGTCTTCTCTCCTGTGATGCTCTTTCTGCAGCTTCGTTTCTGAGCAGCAGCACAGCCTTAATTGCTCTTCTGCTTTCTGCGGCAGAATTAAAAAATGGAAATGTGATCAAAAAATTAAAAGAAAGCATCCAAACTGCAATAACAGCTCGTTGTGACAGACATGATGCCCAGTTAGTGCTCCGGAGGCATGGAGGGAGTAGCTCTGATGTCGAAGGTCTGGTGGGGCGACCTTCTCCTCTTCCAAGGTGCTCGGTTTGGCCGACGCGGGTGTGGAAGAGGTGAAAGCTGAACGAGGCAGTGTCCAGCTCTCCTTGCTGGAAAACCTCCATGGCCTTCCTCTACGTAAAAATTCAAGCTTGTGCCCTCCGTGTTCACCTGCGGCTGTTTCCTGCACTCCCTCAAAAAGAAGGGAGGTCCATGAGTCCTTTTCAAACCTCAGACAGTTTTGGAAGACGGTTGAAAATGAGAAGGTGGGACTGTAACTACTCGACCTGAGCTTTTCCAAAACTGCAGCTTCGTCTAAAAACCTGCTCATGATGTTGAAAATATCCTTGAGGTGGAAGGGAGGGGGCCCAGTGAGCCACTGGCATTTCCAAACTGGTACAGTTGCATCACCATAACATCAAACATGCTCATTTTAATGACAACCAATAAGGAGACTTCTGTAGTAGAAAACCAGCCTGCACACTTAGCTGTTCTTCAGATAAATAACTAACCCACTGTACAGCTTAATCTAAATTTCCACAGCGAGGTAACAATTTTCTTGGTATAAAAACGCCAAAACCAGAAAAATTGAATTGTTAAATGTAATGATTTGTTCCAGAAATCAACTTTCCATTTTCTTCTTCACTCTCTGTGCATCCCTGTCAGTGCAGCAGCGCTTTAGCCTGTTCCAGCGTCTCTTTTCCTCTGCTGCAGCCAGTCTTACCATAAATCAGGAGGCAAGTGTCGATTGCCTTGACTTTCCTATCCATTGCTGTCTGGGATGTCCTCTAGACTTTCCATAATGTCTGCTTGAAAACAGTCTCCTGCGTAGCAGAAAAGGATTTGAAAAGTAACTAAAGTTGAGGATACCTCCGTTTCTTTTTGCTTTTAAAAAAGTGTGACGGATCTATTTGGGTCATTTCTGCCTTCCTTGCAAATTATCAAATCGCTGCAAAAGAAATACAATATTTTTGTTGTTTGTAGGAATGACTCTAGGGCTGTTGGTATTTAAAAATGTTAAAATACTATTTCTGACTTGGCATACTGGGAGGTGACTCTGGGAAGAAGTATCTCATGTTTGGGAACCTTACGAGAACAGAAAATTTGGTGGGGGTTGTTACATGCAGAAGCTTTTAGAAAGGGCTTTTAACTCCTGTTATTACAGAAATACTTTTTGCCTCCTCACGCCTTTTAAGAGGCCGTAGATGTTTCAGGACCTCATAGAGGTTTGGGGCTGTTTTCAGTCTCAGTTTGTTTCATCCTGAGCAGCTATTGTGGAAGGCCGAGTCGGTCAGGATCATCTGCATCGTATGATTATTCTCTCTCGGTGGTAATTCCTGAACTACTGTGACTAATGGTGATACTTCGGGGGTATTTTAACCTCTGTGAAATTCTTTGTCTAATTCATCATATGCCACTTCTGGTGTGAATAAGCAAATCTTTGAATGGCTGCCCTGGACAATTTTGTATTATTATTTTTTTTTTGGTGTCTGAGTAATTTCATTTGCACAGGTTAGCAATTTTTCATACAAAGTAAAAATACTGCCTCATGTTGATAACTGTGCCTTCATTTCTACCCAGATTCCTAGTTGAGTAACTCCGTTTTGCTTACCTGCTTCTGTTTTAAACACTGAAGAGCTTATCTAACACTTCCAGTGGTGCATACTTTCAAGTTAGTCAACGAGAATAATGAAAAATATCAGAAAACAAATAATTGAGTAAGGCTAGGCTTTGTAAAGAAGTAAGATGTGGGTGTTAAGTACTGATGGAGAGGGAAAATGGTAATTCTTCAGCCTGTTTAACCTCTAACTCTCCATTGCTTTCCTTTGTGATTCAGCCGTGTAACCAGGTAGCGCTGGGCTGGTTACGACCAGGCTCACCTGAACACGGGTTGTTAACCCCAGCACGAGATGAAAGAGCAGCCTGAGAGAGGCCTGCGCCACCTGCTCTTGGGAAATAAAATAAATAAGATACTCATTTCCTAATGTGAGCGTGTGAGCTCTGGAAAAAATAGAGCAGATGCGAAGCACCTGCCTAAAGCAGGTATTTGGATCCAGGAGCTCACCCTGGGAGCTGGTTCCTTCGGCCCCCGTTGAACCGATGGTTCCTCACGGTTGCGCTTTGCTGTTTCTAGGTTGCAAATGTGGTCTGTTGGTGAGATTTAGAAAGTCAAGATTACCTTTAAATGCTCGAGTTGACATCTGCATTTTGCAAAGCAGATTAAAGATTGGATCGGCAGAGCTCTGCAAGGACATGGGGGAACCTTTCAGCGTCGGCGTACGACAACATAAATACTTTCTCGAATAAATAGCTTTAGAGCGCCCTGGAAAACCGAATGTCGGAAGGTGCCGGAAAACAAGATAAGTAAGGATAGGAAAAGCGTATCTTGACGCCGCTGAGCGGGCGTGGCTGCCTGCTCCCCCGAGCAGTTTTCCACAGCAGGACACGTTCTGGGGGTGGCGGTGTCGGGCGCTTTCCCCCGAGCACCCGCGTTCGCAGGAGGTGGCTCTGGCTGCGTGCGCCCTGGCTGTGTCCTCCTCCGCCTCGAGCCCTCTCTGGTAATTGGTGTTTACCTGCTCGGAGTGCCGCTGCCACGAAAGAGAAAGAACTAGGAATCTGTAGATTGTTATTTTTGTTAGAAAAGTAATCATTTTCTTCATGGCATTGCATATTTTTAAGGTTCGTGTTTGGTTTTGTTTTTTTTCTTACAAAAATAACATTAGTTGCAAGTCATAACTAACGAAAGGAAATGAACAGAGTTATTATGCAAGGGCTCAGTTCTTTAATATTTTCAGTTCTTCAATTCTTAGTCTCCAGTGTTTCTGCATCATTCGGTTGAATTATCCGGTCTCTACAGCAAAAGATCATCAAATTAAGGTTAGAAAAAATAAAAAGAATATTAATTCTACTGGTTGAATTAGTTCTGGAAATGAGAGCGGTATCTTTCTAATTGTTGGTAAGGAATTGTGCTTGATTCCTGAAGGCTGCACAGTCATCTTTGGTCTACTCTGAGTAACAAAGCAAAAATAATAGCCTGCCTAGAAAAACTACTGAAAGTGTGCAGCCTCTTTGAAAAGAGTTGATGCTCTCCGTGTCTGTGTACGTAGGGGTGAATATCGATTTGCTGCCATCTAGAGCTGGGTTGCTCTACTTCCCCTCCCCCCTTTTTTTTTCCTCTTTTTTTTTTTCTTTTTCTTTTTTTTTTCTTTTTTTTCTTTCCCTGTTTGCCTGACAGTACTTAGTGTGTGGATGTTCCTTCCTCACCTTCATGAGGATTTCTCCAGGAACATACAGGAATCCTGTTAATTCGGGGGCCCAAGCGTGGAAGAACGTACATGACATTTCTTTGTAAAAAATAGGTAACATAATACACCTAAATGCAGTTAATACAGTTTGTAAATAGTAAATGTCTCAGTGCATGGTAGATAATTAAAAGATACCACCTTTCCATGTATTTCTTGACTTATTACTTAAAAATTATTTCAGGAAAAAGATGAGGACTTTGAAAAGGAGAGTTTAAGAGATTTTTGGTAAGAAGAGATGAATTTGCAGTGAAGCAGTTTGTTAAAAAAAAGAATCTTGTGTATCGATTTGCATAACTTAAATGCAATTATCAATATATAATTCCATTATAATACTGGTTTGTGGTTTTAAGATTCTTCATATAGTTAAAACATTAGCAGAATGTTAAATACATGTCATACTCTCCTTATTGAGTTAAAGCATGACCATTTCCTCCCATAAAATAAAAATATAAGAACAGAGAAGGACGACTTACCTTGAAGCTTGGAATTAAGGTGGATACCTCTTCTTTAGGATAACGATATTTAGGGGCTGTGTCCTCCTCCCTTTTGATGTTTTTATTGTATAGTACCATTTTCTGAAGAGATTCTTTTTGCAGGGTAGATAATGTTAGTGATCATTTGTACAATATGGGCTTGTTAGTTCAAAACCCAATTGAAGTATATTATTATTACACGACTTGCTACAGACAACTAATAATCTAGGTCCACGTCTTAAACTGTAATCTAAAAACATGTCTTGTGGAGTTAGTTTGGTTAAATCAGATCTAACCTTATCCTGGGAGGTCCCTTTATTCACGAGTTCCCAATAATTTCGTTGTCATTATTTAATACATATTTGACTTTAGCCTATTCTAATTGTTAATAGGAAAAACATCAGTGTTTCTGACACTCTTTTCTACATTATGATCTCTTGCCGCCTTTTCACTTTATTGGAAAGTGAGAGGACAATGAAAAAATTACGCTGCACAGCTGCATTTTCTGGGACTCTCAGAAAGCTGACCTCCGTTTTTCTGCACGTTGACCATTCTCACCACTGTAATTACTAGGCATTATTAATTTACTTTTTTTATTTTTCGAACAAACGGTCTGTATCACCCACGCAAAGCGAAGGCAGGCTCTCTGGCAGATGGCATCTCCCCTGCTCTTTGCTGAGCGCACGTGCCTCACCGCCGCTCACAGGGATTCTTGCTGGAGCTCAGTGTGCTGAGGAGCAGCAAATCCCAGCCTGGAACAAACCGTGTTAGCACATAAAGCCTTCCTCCGCTGTACCTGCCTCATTTTCTCGCGTCCCAAAATAGTGGTGAATGTTCCCCACCAAACGCTGGCTCACTTTGTTGATGGAACTGGCATCTCAGGTTCAGAAAAATGTCATTTAGGGGTTGTTTTCCCAAAGTGAGGGAAGTCAGGGAGGAGAAGGCAGCAGAGGCGTGGGTGGGTGGTGGAACCTGGGGGGGGTCGTTCTGAGACGTCAGAAGGTCCTTCTACAAAACCGGGGCTTATTTTGGAGATTGTCGGTACATAGGGTTTCGCAGCCAACCGTGTGGCCATACAAGAGCGCTGGTGAAGCTCTGGAAACTAGGGCCCTTGACCTGCAGGAGTAGTGACTGTGCATTGTGTGGTGTGAGGCAAGGAAGTTTAATTTGAAGCATTTTTCTGAAACTGTATGATCTAGGACACTTTGAGTTACTGTCTCTGCCTCCATTTTCTTTAAAAATGTCCTGAAAGTAATTTTTCTACACCACATTTACCTCAAAAGTCTTTATTTAAGCAGAGTTCAAAAAAATCTTCAAGAGGGAGACGCGTCTGATTGAACTGAACACGTTAAGAGTAGTCGAAGAAATGAATTCCTCTGAAGTCACTTGCTCTTAGTAATTTAGATTTATTTTATTTAAGCATTTTTCTGGTTAAACATGCTTGACAGCTGAAGAATGTGTTTTTCTTCTAGCAACATCAGTTGCAGGTGTTAGATTTCAGTAGTGTCAAGGGTGCTGTATTTTCCATTGCGGAAAAGGAGAATAGGGGCTATTTCTGGTAGTGCTGTGCTTTACAAAGGGCCCTGCTTGTAAGCAAATATTTGCAGATTAATGGCTCTTGTTAAACATTCGATGCTACTGTGAGTTGCTCCTGTCACTAAGGATGAAATGATGCAAAGCAAATAGTTTGATTTTTCTCAAGTTGGACTCGGCTTTGCTTGAACTTTGCAGCACTGACCCCGTCTCGGGGGCGGCCAGAACGAGCGAGCGGGGTCGGGAAGGTTGGGGAGCGGGGTCTCACAGAGGAGAATGTGTTCGAGGTCAAAACTTGAAGGAAAAAATTGATGTTACAGAGAATTTGCCGCCCTTCCTCCTGAAGAGTGGCTGTGGTTTAAGTGAGCGTGCGTTCAGACTAACGCTATGAGTTACTGAATGCACTGTTGACTGGTTTTTAAGGCAAAATATTTCTGCTTAGTTAGCCGAAACCGCGGAGATTTTTCTCAGTGTGGCACCAAGGGTGAACAGCCCTTGGTGTAAGTGTAAAACTGGGTATTTACATCTAGAACCAAGTGCTCTCAAAACAAGTCAGATTCAGTTCCTGAATTTGCTTTGAGCCATTAAACAATAGTTTTGACCTCTTTTCAAGATTCAGCTCAGAAAAGTAACAGGCAAGCAACACAGTCTCTGTTCCTTCCTGTGAGTATTTACCCAGAAGTTAAATATCTTCAATTAGTACTTTTCCTTTTTACTTTGTGACCAAATATGCTGGAAACACTCTGCAGCTCATCTGCTGGGCCACCTCAGAGTCGTTCAGGTGTAACTGAGGGAACATGTTGTTCTCATTAAAGTTATTATGTTGTCATGAATAACCCTTTTAATAATAGTTGCCAGTTACGAGAGATTCTTTTCCTTGACAGTGGGTAAGTGAAAAGTTGGATCTGCTTGAAACAAGACCAGATTAATATGTTGAGTGAAAATGCTCACAACCAGAATGACTGGGGTTACAGATTGTGGCTGTAAGCTTTTCGATGGGGAAAAAAAGAAAAAAAAAAAAAAAAGAAGAAAAAAACCCCAAACTGAGCTTTCTGCAGGATTCTGGATGAAGTCTTGAGGTAAACTTTTAGGGGAGAAATGTCTGTAAAATGCTCTTAAAACCTGTTTTCTTCCAGAACTTTTTTGTGTGTTTTGCTTGCGTAAAACAAAAGAAGAAGAAAACTTCCTGGTAACCATTTTAAAGTAAATTAAATGACATAGGGGAGTTGAAAGTCGTTTTTATTTTAGAATTCTTTTTGCATTAACACATCTGCAGTGTTGATGAATATATGGAAAAATGAAATTGTGCTTCTATCCTGCCATGTCTCCAATGTGACAATAAATCAACTTTTTTTTTCCTTTTAAAATGTCTGGCCTTATAATTTATGTTTGCATAACCCATTACTAAATTCATAGTAGGTGTTTTAGTTGGCAGGCACAATTCCAGGGATTCAGTGGACCTATTTTAATACTGAGCTTTTGTTACTGTTCATAATTATGTGTAGAAATATATGGATTTTCTGAATTATAAAAGCTAGCATGCTTTAGCTTTGGGTCTCCTCTTCTTGAAAATGCTTTAAGGCTTTGAAAGAATTAGTGCTTTTCAGACTTGAAAGAAGGAAAAGGTTTACCATTCTTTTCCCATTTTAAAGAAGAAAAACAAAACACCAAAAAAGTCATAAAGTACAAAAAGTAAAGTTGTGATGAATCCCTGGTGCCGTTTATAATTTTTGAGGGTTCTTTTTATTTTATAGCTGAGTTGTAAATATTTAGGCCAGCACCAAGACAGTATGCAAATAAAAGAAGTTTTATTAATAACCATTATCTGGGCCCTGGTAATAAATACGTACGACTCACATAGGAATAAACCCACCCAATAAATATAAAAGCCATACAAAGCCATTAACAATTTTTAATGGACTTGCAGATGGAATAATTTAATGCAACCATAGTTACTCAGGTTCCAGCTCCTGCAACTATTTCTCATCTGCTTGAAAGCTTTCATCTGAAATGCATTGTTACCATTCAGGATTCCACCTTGTCTGGGGTTAAAACTGTAAAGCTCTGGTGGTTTCCCAACTTTTGAAGCACTAATGCTTATTTATGACTATATTTCTGCATTTTTGAAGCACAGAGGTGGTTATTTATCTACTGGACATACACGGACTTTCTTCTTAAAAAGTTTTTGGGGGCAGCAGCAGCGCCGGAGCAGTGTTCAGCAGCAGAGATGGGGCCGACCGGTCCAGCCGAGTGGGAAATGGGCTTTTCATGCGTGTGCGTTGCCCATCTCAGATGCTTCTCGTAACACGGGAGTTTCTCCAGGAAATTATACAGCCCTGTACTCCTGGAGGATCAGCTCATTGGTTATTACTCTTAAAGATTAAGGACTAGCACGAGCATGTGCCCATCTGCCTAAAGATGGTTTGGTATCTCTTCCTGTGATTCTCTGAAATCCAGGGAACAATGAAAAATAGGACCTGCTTCAGGGCAGCAGGCTGCTTTGTTGGCCAATGTGGGTCCAGCATCATTGCGTCTTGTGAAAACTTCTGCTCAGGCTTTCTATATGTTTTCTTTCCTACTGAGTAAATAACTGTGCTTTAGAGTGTTACGAAATGTGTGTCAGGTTATTCAGTTAGTTTGTCTTAGCGGTGGCGAGGGGGCATTGGGGACCTTTTAATGGGCAGGATCTCACAAAAGAAATTCTTCTCTGTAGGCTGGATGCTGATAAATGAACTGTTCTGTGAGGAGAGGGACTTGTAAACATTGTGGAGTTTTAAAAAGCTCTTTTTACACTGAAGCTTTTGTCTAGGGCGAGATAGAGCTGGGAGTGTTTTTTAAAAATGCGTGAATGTGTTAAGACTTCTCAGTCCTGTTTGTCAGAAGCAATTTGAGCACTGAAGAGCTGAACTCTTCTGCGCTCTCAGTGCACTTTAGGGCATGTCTACACCTGCAGTGTAGCTTTGCTAAGACTGCTGGCATGACCATGGGTTTCAAGTGCAGCTTAATGCCTCCCCTGGCTGCTCCCCTGGGCTGTCAGAAGCGAGCGGCTCCCTTTCCTGCGAGCTGCCGGAGCGTGGCTTCGGGGGCCATGCCCTGCCGTGAGTTGGAAATGCCACATCTCTGAAGGCCTAACCAGACAAATTAGCCTGTTGCTGATCATCCTCTTTGCCTCTCACTCTGCGGCTGAGGAGCTGAAGAAGGAATGGACAAATAAGCAGCGCGAGGTTTGCAGTGAAAACGAGAAGCTGGAGGTGGGCTTGGGGCCGCGATCGCCTCGGCAGGAGCCAGGTGTCCCCCATCCCTGCGGTGCCCGTCCCAACATCTGAAAACCTTGACCATCTTGGAACGCTGCCCATTGCCCCCCGTGCGAGCTTCGCAGAGCGTGCCTGGGCTAGGCAGGACTTACAGGGAGGAGCTCGGATCAGATTTGCGCATCTCTTCGGCACTTCGTAGCGAACTGCTCGTGCTTTCTAGCGAAAATCACCTGCGTGGTCGGCTCTTGTGAGTGGACAGAGGTCTTGATGGCTGGCAGTGCGTGGGGGCAGTTCTCAGGCAGCCTCTGTGAGAAGAGAAGAAAGGAGAATGCTCAGATTCTTGAAATGCATTTCTCCTCCATATCAGAGATACGGATGAAGCACATTTCTAGCTTAAAGAATTGACAAAGGCAGAAGTTAAATGTGTTCTGGCTCAATTTCTCTCCTCGCTGTTCTCTCAGCTGGTGTCCCGTGTGAGCGGGGTCTGTCATCCTGATCCGTCATGGGAGGGGATGCCCATGAGATCAATAATGTTACCAATCCTGTGAACGCTGAAACTCGGCCTAAAGGGAAGAGCTGAACGTGGACGCTGCAGCCACACGGCACCTCCTGAGCACGGTGTACCTTTAAACCGGGCCGGCTCGCCGCAAACCACGCGTCACTGCCTAAGGTGCACTTGGTTCATCCATGCAGTGAAAATAAGGGCAGCAATAAAGAAATGAAGTGCTGCTTTGTTAGGGAAGGGAAAACATTCTTAGGCTAAAAAAACCCAACCAGGTAACTGGTTGAAGTAGTTCTTCAATTAATGCTCGATTAAGCAATAAGCCAGTTTAAAATGGAGCTCCAGATGCAGGAAAAGGCATATATTAAGCTCACCTGTTGAGAGGATTATCTCTGCTAAACACACTCATTTTACATGAGACCAAAATAGATCCCTTAAAAAAAAATAAATATTGAAGTAGGTTTACAGCCGATAGAGAGACTTCCTTCAGACCTGTTTTGTGGTGTGCTCATCTGCTCTTTCAGGAATTTTAAGCATTGAAGGAATGAAGTCAAAGCTGCTGCTTGTCTTTGAAATGGATGCCTCTTTGATAAGCCTCTGATCTCTGTACCCGGAGTTGTAGCAGCAGATTCAAACACCGATTGTAAAATTGGGAGACTAAAATGTAGCCACGACAGCTTCAAACACTCTGTCTCTCTGTCAGATTCAATGCACAGGACATTGCCAGGAGTTAAAACGATGCGAAATTAAAGTAGCCTACTAAATTTACCTGCCACGGAGAATCCACAAAAGAGCTGCCACTTCTAATCCTCAAATTCGTTTCAAATTATTATTTTTTCAAATTGGACTCCCTGATCTCTTCAGCTCAAGCTGTTGTACAGATTTGAAAAGCTGTCTCTTCTTGTCAGATCACTGGTTTAATAATAATAATATCTTACGTTTATATAGTCCTTTTCATCCCGCAGCTTCCTAAAGTGCTTTACAAGCTTTATATATACAAAATCGTGCAAGCACCTCTTGGGTGGCTGGTGCTAGTCAGCTGGAGAAGTGTGGCAGCTTGTTACCCTCGCCTTCCTCGTTCGCCTAAAAGCATCGCGGAGAAGCGAAAGACACGGAGATGATTCCAGTTCATCCCTAGGGGATGGTTCCTTCATGTCCTGCGACCAGGAGCTAGAACCGGTGCAGGGATGTTCTGTCCTCCTGGAACTGGGAACATGGTAAAGAAAAAATCCCCATCCCTAAGGTCATGTAACTCCAGTGCTAGTTGTGTTTTGTGGTTATTTTTTTATTTCAGTATGCTCATCGTCGGAAAAATACCTCAGCCTCTGGAATTTGAGGGGAGCAAGAGGAGTAGCTTTGCGTGTCTCCTTTGCAAAATATGCATGTGAAAATGTGGGTACCTTGAATATGAAGCAGTTATTTTAAAAAAACCCTCCAAATAATCCAAACCTCTACCTGGATTTTCTTACTTGTGTGTTTTTTGGTGGAGTGTGGATGGACAGCTAGCTCTAACCCACCAATAAACGTGGTGCAATGGTTTGTTTAAACCTGGGGAAGCTGGGGAAGATCATACAGAATAGGATTTTTTTGGTAAAATTAGTTCTAAGTCTTGAGGTGCTCATTTCTGGGGAAAAAGAGGTGTTGAGGAAGGTTGTGCGCTGCTCATTTGTGGAAGAGGCACAAATGAGTTGAGCCATTCCACACTGGTTTCTGAAAGAAAAAAGGGTAAGAATGCCTTGATGGAGATTTAGACACCAGTAATATCATGAGACCAGTTTTTTTAATGATTGATCTGTTAGAACTTCATGTTACATTTTTGTTTGGCTTCAAGTTTGCCCTCTTCAAGATAGCTAATGCTGAAAGGCAGCTGTATGTAAAAATAAAAATAGATCCGTCTCCTTTGGTCCTAAAGTTAAGAGCCACTGAGACATGTGAAGCACATCCTGCTGTGCTGTGTTCTTCTGCAATTTGGATCATGTCCAACCTCTTAACTTGTTTAAATTATCCCGAATGTTGTGTTCTAGATACCATAAGAGACCATTTACTGGGTCCAGATTCACATCAAATAATCTTGTCTTTTTCCTTACCTACCATTTGGGAGCGCAGGGGATGCTGAAGAGGAACACTTCTCCTCTGGTTCTTGAGAGCCAGGAAGAGGGAAAGACAGAGGCCCAGACATGGTCTCCGAGGCCTTAAAAATGTGGAGAAAAAAAAAAAAAAGAAAGTGTACATCCATAGACGCTAATTCTAATGGACACTTATCCCGTCTCTGGCTGTAAATTATTGAGATCTTGCTTCCATCTGGTAATGCAACTGAATCAGAATTGGTTTTACTGCTTTGACCCCATCGGGAACCTTCTAATTTCATGTTTTTACATTTTGTCTAGTCACTGGGCTGGGAATCTTCATATCCAGCCTCATCGTGGCATTTTGAAGTGATACGCTGTTCTATCTACCTAAAAAACTGGTATCAGCAGGCTGTGACTCAGTGCCATAACATTTTCCTGCAGTCCTTGGGCTGAGAGAGTACGACTTGCGTGGCACTTTGCAGTCCTGCACTCTGGCTCCCGTGCCGCGACTTCCCCAGGAAACTCCCCCGAGGCAGACGGCTGCTGAGGGCTGTCCTGTGCCCGGGACCTCAGTCCAGGGCTCCTGCGCCTTGCACCCGTTTCAAGTCACAGCTTTTGCTTTTGTGTCTTGGTAAACGAGATGCTTGTGACATCGTACGCTGCCTCCTCACAGCCTTAGCACTGGGTTTGGGGTTTTTTTTTGTCTCCAACAGCTTCGTAGGTGGGAAGAAATCTGGAATCAGCTCCCCCAGTTGCTGTGCATAAAGGCACGCACATCGAAGGTCTGTTTTCAGGACTGGCTGAAGGCAGGACAGTGGCAGAGCGTTTTCTAGCTCCCGGTGGAGGACCGGTAGGAGGCTGTGCAGTTTGGCTTTACCTATCCAAACGCTGCCTGCGCCAATGTGAGGAGCGCTCTCGAGGCAGTGTTTGTTATTCCAGGGTCACTAGTTCTACCAGCTCGAAGAGAGCTTTGACCCTGACATACCACAGACAACAGTGAAGTAGAGGCTGAAGGGTTGACGCTGCTCCGGGTCAACGTCCTTTCAGCTATTGAACCAAAACACGCAAAGCCCATGTGGAGTTTTCAAAGAGATTATTCCACTGTCATGGTTAAGTTCAGTGTTGGGAGGAGCTGGTGTGCAACAGCATGTTAACGGTGATAGCTGAAAAGATGGGCGCTGTGGCGTGTGCCGTGCCCGCGCTGGCTGCGAGGTGAGCAAGGCTCATACATCTTTCAGTTTGGTAACTGCCGTATCTTTCTTCTTGTAGCCCAGTCTGCAGGTTTCTTAAAGGGATTACGCTGCCAAGCCTGGGTCTTAAAGCTAGTTTTAATGAGTTTGATGAGCAGACTCTCCTAGGAGCCTGTCTGTCTAAATAGCATTTTTAATAGCAATTCCCCTTGCGCAGGAGATTAGCGAGCTTAAGGCTTTGAGGGCTTCTTCCCCACTGGATGGTGGCACATAAAGGCAAGCTCTACTGAACAGTAATAGTCCTTGCCAAAAAATGATTATTTTTAGCCTTAAAGTTGCAGCTCGTTAGTGTTAGAGCTGTCTTTGTTCTTTGTCAGCCCTGAGGTGTGAAGAGTCGAGCGTGTAAGCTGAGTGCTGCTGGATGCTCAGCTGCATCTCTGGGGGCTTCTACCCTGAAGTTCCTCACCGCTGGCTTTTGTGGAGGACCCTGCCTGCTCATCTCCTGCTCAAAAAAACCCAAACACCGCAGCCTTCAAGATTACCTAAAGGAGGAATTCATATTGTTTACTTCAATTTCCACTGAAGTTCTTTAAACGTGAGCTGTCGAAAAGGCACTTGGGGGATGTGTGTGTTTATTTAGGTGTGTGTACGGGCACACTACCTAGAGATGAAACTGGTGATGGTGCCTTAGAGCGAGTGTGCTGCACTACCTCTCCAATGGACGTGCTTTTCCAGTGAATTTGATGTCTCAACAGTCGTGGTAACACATTTTCAGTTGTGTAGTTGCATGTAAATTAAGTCTTAGAAAATAGCATCTGATGAGGAATTTTTCACATGAGCAGTAAGTGGGTGAAATAGGTAAGTGTAGTTCGTATGTTTTGACTCTTGGTCCAAGATTGAATATTGCTATTATGTGTAATTTTAGAGCAAGGGAGAAAAAAAATACACATTCGATCTTTTTTTTCTTGATAAAAAAACCAAAAGAGACGCAGTACATTTTGCATATGAGCTTTTCAAATATCAGAAGTATTTTTGGGAGATCATAGAATCCTAGAACAATTCAGGTTGGAAAAGACCCTTGGGATCATCGAGTCCAACCATTGACCCTACACTACAAGTTCACTCCTAAACCACATCACCCAACACCACACCTGAACGACACTTGAACACATCCAGGGATGGCGACTCAACCCCCTCCCCAGGCAGTCTGTGCCAGGGTCTGACCGCTCTTTCCATGAAGAATTTCTTCCTAATGTCCAGCCTAAACTTGCCCTGTTGCAACTTGAAACCATTCCCCCTGGTTCTGTCCCTAATTCCCTGTGAGAAGAGACCAGCACCAGCCAAGATGGAATGCTTGGCAAAGTGCGTGTTATTGAGCTGCTGTCCAGAAACAAAGCAAGGTTTGGTGGGTATGGGCGTTTTGTTATCTTATGTTACATCTGGTCCTGCATTCATTTTCTGTGACCTTAAAAAAAGAGTTTGTCTTCTTAGAGACATGGGGTGAAAAACGTTGATAACTTTTCCAAAAGTCACTCTATTATGATGGTGATGATGACATACTAAGTTCATAGACATATTGTTTCTTGCTTTTTAAAAAAAATACCTGTGTATTTCAGAAAACAGTTAAGAGAGTCAGTTGGTGGTTATTCTATTCGTAGAATCCTAGAATGGCCTAGGCTGGAAGGGACCTTAGAGATCATTTAACCCAATCTCCCTGTCATGGGCAGGGAAGCCTCTTTGTATTATTTTCTCTTCTATAAAAGAGAATGAAAAAATGTGGATTTTTTTTGTTGTTGATACAAGCAAATACTAAATGCTTAGATATGGTATCAGCTGCAGCATTTAAGGCTGAAGAGATGCTGAAGTGCTAATACCATCTCTAGGTTTCCTTCTTCCTTTAGTGTGATGGCTCACAGGTCTTGACTTGTTGCGGCCAAATAGGAAAGTCTGTAATTGAACCTTTGGCATTAGCTTCATGTCCCCTTCGTAAGTACTTGCTTTTTACCTTACAGGATTAGAAGAAATGGAAGTGAAATACAATCAGGTGTAAATGTGGTTGCGTAAAATCACATTTCCAAATCCATGCTGTTAAGAAAGTGGTTTTATTGAAACTAATAATTTAATTTTACCAATGTACTTATTTTTCTTACTCTCAGAGTAGGAAAATTTGCAATTAGTATTCCAATCACCCGGTCTTATGGAAAGATTTACCTGTTGTCAAGATACATAATAATTTATTTATTACATAAAATCAAGTGTGTTCCATGCTTTGATATTTGTCAATCCGATCTTTTAAAATTTGTGCCAGTAATTGGAATGGGGTGTTGGAATATAATTAAAGTCTAGAACATTCAACAGCCACGTTGTCTATAAAAGGAGTAACTAGTAAATACGTTGTGCTTGAAACATCCTAGGTTTTAATTCAGTTGTCTAGGACCCTTGGACACAGTAGTATGAAGTGTCTATTAGTAAAACTTGCACGTTTTCCCTTGTGTTGCCACTTTGTAAAAGCTAAAATATTGGCTCCTGAATGCCAGTGAAATGTGGTTTCCAAATGGCAAGTAGATGTATTTGTGGCTGCTGTGCTGGTGCTCCCCCTTTCTCCCCCTTCTTATTTAGGCACAAATCCTGTGTTTGTAGTACGGATCTTATACAGTGCTACTCGGTGGTGCCACCAGCAGAATGGTGTTTGTTTAATACAAGATTGAATAAAGAGAACCTTGCTCCTCAGTGCATTCGTTTTATAAGCTTTACATTCTGGAGCCAAAATAAGGGAAAAGCATTTAAACCTATGACAAAGAGCTATTTCTGAGAACCGTAGCGACTTTTATTAGATAAAAAGGAAATATTAACCTTAATATCAGTGGGTGGCTAAGAAAAAAAAGATGCTTAGCGGATAAAAAGCATGGCATTTATCTTTCCCAAAACAGAGTCTTGCAGGTTGGGATCTTTGGCTGGAGGTTTTCCAAAGCTGGATGACTAAGTAAGAAAAGCCAACTCCCAAAGCTGCTGGGTGGAGTTCCTAGACTGGTACCAGCAAATTCCCAGAAAGGAAAACAATTGCTCTTTAATTGGTATTCTTAAATCCAAAGATTATTCGCTTATCGATACTCTTTAAATTATTTTAGATGGCTTCTCAGAATTCTTAAGTTTATTAGTTGTTCTAATCAGGATAGCTCAGTTCTGCTTGTGCAGTGACAGCAGATCTGCCACACAATGCTTTTACGTATTTCTTCAGTGTTTAAGAGCAGGAAGGGAGATGAGAGGTGAAATGAATGGAAAATTAAATGAGGTAGAGTAGAACATGGACTGCTGACCTATAAGGAAAGACTGGGAAAGGTCAAAGGATATAAAACTTCTAAGCAAAAGTGCATATTCTTCTAGTATTTCCCTCTTTGTATTGCCAGAGTGTGTGAAACTGCATTTTTGGTGACATACTCAGATAAGAAAATGATATATTTTTCCATGTAACTTGACTTTTCTCCATAGCTCTAGTGGAGTGTGGCGTATTCTGCTGGAGTTGTGGGTGGATACCAGACTTGTAGATACAACTTGACATTCTGAGTCTGTGTGAAAGGGAAGTAGCAGTATGTATTACGTTAGTATTTGTAAAATACTTTTATAGATGCACACCTTTCAGATAGAACAGATTGTCTGTGGCCTTGCCGTCAGGAAATCTTTGTCTTGTTAAAATACCAGCTGCACCGTTCTCTGGTGTTTTTCATGCAGAGCTGCTTAGGAGGTGGTTCCTGCTAAGCTGAACATTAAAAATCAGGGATTGCTCTCCACACAAAGTCAGTTACTTTCTTCAAAACAAAATTCTAAGGTTTGGTAATTTATGGAATTTGGAATTTACCAAAAAATATTAGGTATAGAAATCCTCTGGATTGTTAAAAGCATCTTAATTACTTTGAGGAAACTTCCTACTTGTATAACTTTGGCATTTGGCTGTACAAAATTCCCTGGTTTGTTGTACCGGTAGGTTTTCGCATTAAAACTGGATTGTAGATTCTCACCTGCTTGCCTTGACTTGTTTAAAATCTATCCTTAGTGGTGCTAGTAAAATGCTTCTACCCCATATCCTTTGGCACCTTCTTCTGGAGGAAGAAATCACTGGATCTGTGTCATGAAAGTCTTGTTTGGCCTTTCAGGACAGATTCTTCTCCTGGGACTACTTAACACTTTGCGAGCGCTGCGTGTTTATTCTGGCTCTTAGGTTGGACATGCCAATGTAGGAAACCAAGCCAGAGGCTGCAGGAATTCCCAGAAAAAACTTCCCTCTCAGCTGTGAAAGAGAAATGTTTACCCGGAGCTGCAGCGAACGCGGGGACACCTCCGTGAGGTGACAGGAGATGGCAGCGAAAGAGTTTGGCATTGTTTTGGAAATATTTTCCATGTTTGCTGTCGCATTAGGATTATTATAAACTACAATTGCATGTGTCCTTCGGAAAACGGGGGGTAGCTCTTAATCTGACTTTGGTTGAAACGCGTTTTGTTCCGCTCTTTTGTTGCTTGGGAGCGGGAAGCATCGAACTTAACTTTCCAAGTGCCTGTCTACAAGTAGCACTGTAATTGAAAATATATACTGTAAATGCCTGTAGGATAAAAGTGTCATTTTTATTTGCTGAGCATCAAGATATCTCTTAGTGGTAATTAACCCGTAGCCTGGAAAAGATTGGAGCTCGGTGCGTTATCAATCAAGTCAGTGTCCAATGCTATATAAACCAGCACGATTTTAAAAGGCAGAGATTTCACGTCCGGGGATGTGTAATTTTCCGCAGCTCTCAGGACAGATACCACCTTCTCTCTTTGGAATTGTGAGCGAGAGTACCGAATGGACGCAAGGGGTGTTTTTCAGGGCGCGGTGCTTCCTCCTGGCCTGCGTGCTCTTCGTTTTGTCATTTCTTTCCTCGGCCTCTTTCGCTGTCGTGATTGTGAGCGATCAGATTAGTATCTTCCTGCGTCTCTTGTGGGTCTATCGGCTAATTCTTACCAGAGATTTAACGACTCCATCTCTTTCTTTGTTGGCAGGATTCACGGTGGTGTTTTCTTTCCAGGGAGGTGATTGAAGTTTTAGTATTTTTTTTGCTAGGTTGGTAGTCTGAGTAATTTCAGTGGCTTATTTATACAAGAAGTTAGTTTATATACTCTATCTTGTACTTACTCTGGCTGGTTCTCTTACATCTGTGTGAAATAACAAAGTAGAAGTGCACAGTTGAGGTAAAACTGGAAAAACCAACCTCTGAGTAGAATCTCAGCGCCGGTTTAAGCAGATCCACCTGTGGTGCTGCTGAAGGAGATGGGCTCATCCTGCACTGCCTGCGTGTTCCTGTCCCCTCGCTTACGGGTATGTTTGCTTTGACCCAATTTTATTTCTCTTTTTGCTTAAAAGTTGGTTCTTTAAATAAAGACTGGAAAACTGCTCAGTAACCCTTGCGTGGGATTATTTGCACATGCTTGTGATTTGAGTGGTGCAGTGTAAAACTCTCTCTAAACATTTAACAAAATACTTTCAGTGGGGTTCCCACGCTGTGATGATTTCTCCCCTTGCAGCAAGGGCATAGTCACTGTCTCCTATTCTATTCTCCTGGTTTTTTTCTTTAGCTGAAGAGACTGATTATTCGTGGTTGCACTGAAATAAACCCGACAACCTCAGAGCTTCTCCTTTCTCCTAATTTGACCCCAACTAGAGAAAGTTGCCTCAAGTTCTTGCTTTTCTCATTGACTGAAGTGAGCAGGCCCAAACAGGACTCCTCAATTTCACCAGCTGCCTTATTCTGGGTTAGCTCCATCTTATCGTGTGTAAGCCTGTCATTGGCCTCAAAGCTGGAAGTGCAATATTCCCCAAGTTGAGGTGTTTGGGAATGTTTCTCATAAAAGAATTGTCTTGAAGTGCCAGTTGATCAAACTAGCCTCTTCATGGGAAGATCTTCCGATAACGTTTTATCTGGGAGCGTTTGCTGCCAGCCAGCTCATCCAACGGTGAAGGAAATGATCTGAGATGAGGTCTGGGTTGGAGATCTGAACGCTTGTCTGTGACCTGGGGGATTCGGGTCAGGATCCCTTTGCTGAAGTGATGCCGTGGAATTAAACAGGAGTCGTCCGTGCTCTGCACGAGTGATTAACGCCCATCTGCTGAGTTGGTTTCTCTTGCGAAAGCTTTTCCACTTCCAGTGCAAGGAGAGATTAGGGCTTGAAGGTGAACAGCTCGTTCTCCTGCGTTTTGATTTTATGTTGGGAAGACTTTTCCGGACTCTTTCAGAAACACAGTCTAATCCTGAAAGCACAAGGGCTTGTGAGTAAGGCAGGCACTTGGGTTTGTGACGGTGACCAAGCAGAGGCTATCAGCTCCCGCCTCTCCTGCCGTGTCCTTTACCCGCTCTGGGATGGCTGGTGGGAGGGTGGTCATTCCTTTATTCTGGTTTTCCTTTTTAATATTGAAAGGTTTCGTGGGAAGGTAGAACTGCTACGTATCTCTGCCTCTTTGGACATAGTAATGCTTTGCAAGAAGATGAGATCTGTAAAAGTGATCCCTGATGGTTTCCCGTCACGTCGGTCCCTGGTAAAGCCCACGAAGCGACGTGCTCGAGGAAGTCCTGGCCCCCACACCTTGGGCGAGACTCAAGGAGCAGATACCCTGCACGCACGATCTTTGAATCAAAGAGCAGGAACAAAGATGAAGAAATTCCAGGGCAATTAACTTGTTGTGCAATATTTAAATTATTTTTAATCATAGTTTTACCTCAAATTATAATTTAAGATATATCATGTAATCACTAGTAATACAAAATGAAAATGGAAAGGGCATGTTCTTTCTTCTGAACGCTCTCCATATAATAATCAGCTAATAACTCTGTCTGCTTTAATTCAGAAGTTCCACTTGCTCAGTTTTTAAGTTGGCAGGCTGCTTTTTAATTCTTCTGTTCTAATTTGTTGTAACATGTATGAAATACACGTGTTAATTTGAGTAAATACAGTCAAGTTAATCAAAGGAAATGATTACAGAAGGAACCCAAGAGGGTAGCTGGTTATCGCGCAGGAAGGAGTTCTGTAGTTCTGCCAAATTAATTAAATACTACTAGTTAAAATCAAAGGTTAGCGATAAGAATCTTGTTGAATTTTGGATACAGGTGGCTTGTTTTAATGGATGAAATGATGACCCTTTGGTTGAACAGATTCCTTCTAGTTTCCATGTAGAAGCCTGGCAGGTTTTGTGTTCTCAGCAGTCACGTTGCACTTTTAACTCTGAATTTACGTGTGGATTTGCCCTTAATGGGCCGAGCAGGAAAGTTCTTTGGCCTCTCTCGCGTAAAGCTTGAAGGATGCCGCGCTGGAGACCCACGTGCTCCTGGTATCTCTGCGTCGCTGCGAAGTGTCCCCACTCCATTAGGAGAGCTATAATTAACTCACGAGGCGCTAGTCAGGACTCGGCAAAGTGCCAAGAAATCAGCCCCAATTGCTACGTTCACGTTGTCAGTAATGCCCACTTCACAGTTTCTACTAATTTTGAATGGCAAGTCCCAACTTCCCGTGGCAAAATTGCCGTTTTTGCACCGCTCTTCTATTTTCTGCCTCATATTCTGTTCTTCTGACTCTGTTAAATTATGGTTGTAAAGAGAGTTACAAACCATCTCGGAAGATTCTCCTCAGATAATTGTGGTGATACAATATAAATACAGGAGATCCAGGCTTACGCAGCTTGTTTTTAACACAGAGCAAAGAGAGGAGGGAAGATGTTTAGAATCGGTCAAAAGTGTCTACAGATAAAAGAAGATTTTTTTTGAGGGGAGTTGTAACTAAGGGCTGCAATTGAAAATACATTCAAGAAACTCCTTCTCTGGAGATGTGCAAAGCCCTGTTCCTGAGTGACCTGCTCTGGGTGACCCTGCTCTGGCTGGATGAGCTCCAGAGGTCCCGTCCAACCCCCAACATTCTGTGATTCTGTGAAACCTGACTTTTCATCACGTTGCAGGTGCTGCCGGTCAGATTGTTGGTGTTTGCTGTCCTGTTGATACCGCATTTCTTTTTTTTAAAATTGTTCATTTCTCCTTTTTGTCTTTTCTCAGTTGGGTTTTTTCAAATGTCCCGTAACCAGAACCTGATGATAAAGGGAGCGGGGACATGAAATTATTGACTTAATCTACATGTCAGAATAATTCATGTAGAAGTATTTTTTTTGCATTTCTGTGCTAGCAGTGCAGGTGGCAGAGAGGCAACCTCTAACTCTGCATTTTTTTCGTCTGGAGGGAGGGGTCTGTAGCCATTGGATGTGCTCTGGAATACCTCGAGTGTGCCGAGGCTCCGCTTGGGTCTTGGGCAGCCCTTCCTCCCAGAGAGGGTGCTCAGGCCCTGGGATGCTCTGCCCAGGGGAGGGGGTGCCACCGTCCTTGAGGGGGTTTAAGGAGAGGCTGGATGTGGCACTTGGTGCCCTGGTCTGGCCCATGGGGGGGTGCTGGGGCATGGCTGGACGTGATGATCTTGGAGGCCTCTTCCAGCCTCAGTAATTCTGTGATTTTCTGTGATGCTGTGAAGGCTGAGGCAGAGGAGCAACGTCCGTGACCTGCGCTTCCAAACCCTGCCAGGCCCGTCCGATTCAGCTTTTGTCCTTGGGAGTTCACCACGTGGCGTTATCTCTCTGCCGGCTTCTCTCACTCCCACAATGAGTGCCTGTGCGTCACCTCTTCATAATCTGATACGGAGAACTGAATTAATATGTGCCCTTGTATTTCTCGAAACATTAGCTTAAGGGCTGGATTGTTGGGTAGGAAGTATTTTAATTCAGTGGCTTCGTGTTCCTCAGGAGATAGTGGTTTTGACAAGAAGATTGGTTGTGTTGGTAGTTCAGTGAAACACACTGGCTGACGGTTTTTAATAGTTGTAGCTTTGCTTTGGATTCCTAGATAACATCCTTAGGAGCAGTACTTTGCTTTAGTGCCAACGGCAAAAATAAATTTTG
>NW_009693995.1:35611-35921 GCF_000703405.1 Apaloderma vittatum | reverse complement strand
TTCCCTCCCATTAACTCCCATTAAGGGACCTGCCATAACTACTGTAACTACCGTGTTCTGTCACTCTGTCGTTAGCCAGAGTTGATGAATTGAGTGGTTGTGAAATGCAAAGTTCTTACTCTGCAAAACTGTCCAAAATTAAGTATTTTAGCTTTTGTTGATTGGTACAATAGCAATACTTTATAAAGAAATAGGTTTTTTTAATATCTAAAACCTATATACATATATATAACCATTATATATATAGGTTTTATATATATATATGTGTGTATATATATATATATGAATAAACCAGACAACCAAAACCATA
>NW_009693995.1:13163-35566 GCF_000703405.1 Apaloderma vittatum | reverse complement strand
CAGATGGCCAGTGGCATGGCAGCCAGAGTGTTTTCTTCTTAAGTGGAATTCTGTAGTTTTTCTCGACTCGGGGTAATTTCTGATTGTAAAGCACCAGTTCCTTTCAAGCAAATTTAGACCAGTGCTGTAAAGATCTCTTTCACAAAAAAAGGTTAAGGTGCCAAGGCTCCATGAAAGCTAACCTGTTAGCCTAAACTCGCCGTGGCCACTGGCACATTTCTGGGTATTTTCCCTGTTAAGAAAGTGTTTTTGGAGTACATCATTAAGAATATTGTAGAGATGACCGGGAAAACTTATTCTGCAGTAAGTGCTCTGAAGGAATATTTTCACATTCCTCTGTCCTTTTTAATGCAGTAAAGTAACTGCATTTTCTCCAAGGGACCTTGTCTTTTGCTATTAATATCATTTACCAATATCTTCATAATTTTGTCCTTGTTGACCAGATTAACCTTTCTCACTGACAACTGGCATTTTAGGGCAGGGCGTATGAAGAATATAATCAAACTTCCAGAATACACATGCGTTTCTATATATATTTTTTTTCTTCTTTTGAGCTTCACAAATCTAGGAGGTCCTGAGATGACCCATGGAGATGATTTTTCCCATCTTGACCGCTGCCCAGCCAGCTGCCGTTAGGGAAGCCGTTTGCTTATTTGCTTTGAAAGCCTCCAACACTGGTGACTGAGCTCCTGCTGCGGAGTATCGCTGCTCCCCTGCTGAGCCATGTCCTGAGAACAGCAAAGAATGTCACACACTTCGTAAAACGGAGCAGCGCTATTTCATACTGACCGGCTGCTGGCTGGAGATGTGAAATAACTCCTAAAGCGCTGGTTCTTTCTGCTGGTTTCTTTTTGACCTCGTTTTAATGATGCTTGAGAATGGATGGCTTTTGTTTGAAGGGAGATTTTTCAGTAGAAGTGCAGCGTGCTGCAGAAACAATAGCAGCTATACATAAAATACAGAGATGCTTGTTAAGATAGAAGGTGGTGATGTCTCAGATATTAACGATGCTGCTGGTAAATAATATTTAGGTGGAGGCAGAAATAACTTTTCCATGTTAGTATCTCTTGTATAGTTTTTGCACACCAATGATTGTATCTAGTACTCACGCTGCCTTCTCTCCACATCCTTTTAAACTCCATCATGGTTGTGTCCTCTTGGGATGAAAATTCTTTACGTGCACGTTCCAAGATCTGCCTGAGGTCGTGGCAGTACCTTGGTGACAATTTGGATCAGGACTTGCTTTCCCTCCTGCTTTTAACCTAAAGTTTTGGGTGATTGAAGCCACAGTGAGCCACGGAGGGTGTTTTGGGGTGGATGACTGCAAGGTGTGAAGCTCAAACTGCTGGAGCAAAGCGATGTTTGTAGGTTAGACAACACAACTTGTGTCTCCGTCCCATGCCCTGGTTCGAGCAGCCTGATGCACCAGTTGAGGACCAGTGCCGAGGCTGCGGAGCTCCAGAAAAGCGACGTGAGGGTGCAAGCTGGCAGTGAGTCCGCAGGAGATGGAGCCCAGGGGCGTTCGCAGAACGGCCGATAAGCTGTGAGCGAGTAGAATTCGGAATTAATATCAACTCAGCCACACAGCTCCGCTGCTTTGTAGGTGGCTTTGTCCATATGCGAGGATGGCTTGATTTAATCTTATTTTGAAGTAAAGACGGTGATGGCCAGGTCTCTGTGAGGATGGTGCCTCCGCGTGGTGGTTTCTGGAGGGGTGCTTGTTGCCGGTGGGGGGGAATGGCGAGAAGCTGCAGGTGGTATTGCAGTGGCATTGGCACTGCAGCTTTTGCTCATAAAGCTGTTTGATGGTGGGAAATTTGTTTTCTCTTCCTTGATTGTGGTTCATTCAGAAAGTGGGTTTGCGTAGCTGTGATTTATTATGACGATCGTTTGAAATCAGTCTTATTTTTCAGGACCCTGAAAACCGCTTACGTTGCAGAAGGTATTTTGGGCAGTAGGTAACACAGCTTTTCCCCCACTGCGAGCGTGCATTTGACTGTCCACAACAAATGTTGCTTTGCTTTTTCATAAAGGAAGGGGTTGGGGTTCTTCTGCAGACCGGAGGTGGAATGTTCACAGACAAAAGTGCCAGAACATCACCACCAAGGCTCACTTAGCCGGTGTTGGGATGAGCATTAGGGTTAGACACTGCTCTGTCCCCTTCATGCCAGCTCCTTTGATCTGGAGTTCAGATGATGCTGGAATCGCTGATTCTAGACTTATCTTACGGAGAAAGAGCCGAACAGACTTTACCTGGTTTTGACTACAGTACGTAAAACGAACTTGAAATGATGAAATGGATTTTTATGCTTTTGGCTGTGGCTCTGTTGCTGCTGTGCATGGAGCTGGGCGAGGGCCGTGGCCGGAGGGGAGCTCCCTTTTAGAAGAGCTCTTCTCCTCCCTGCCCGGCCACGGGCTGGTGTCTGGCCAGGGGGATTCCACATCCAGCAACCAAAAAAAATCACATGGAAGAGACACTGGTTTATGGAGAGCCTGTGAGAGTGTGCGACACGATGGGAATCAAGTGCTACTCTCTCCTCCGAAGCTGATTATCAAGAGGGTGGAGTTCGCAGCAGTTAATTTTACTGTGTTTTTACAAGTCATGCTGGTTTTTTTCCCTTCCCTGTTTGTTCTTACTTGATTTTTGAGAGGGTTCGGTTTTTGCTACTTAATTAGTGGGGAAAATATCCTCCTTTTCAGTCTTGCGTCATGTATTGGATCCGTGTTCTGACATGGTGGAGCTTGTGGACCCTTTTAAGTATAGCTTCATTATTTATAAGGCATTAATCAGATTAATTTCGTAATAGTTTCCTGCTAATCCTGCCATTGTTCCTTAACTCAACTAATGAAAGCATGATTTTAATACCCTTTTAGTTGCTACAACATCCTTCTATTATCGGTTGTATTTTTATTAGAGAGTACTTTCAACCAATTTTCTTAAAATCTTAAAATGATTGAGCAACATCTTAAAATTATAGCATTTTACTACTGATAAAAGGATAATTTATCAAGCAAATCTCTCTTTCATTAAAATCATGTTTCTTCGTCAGTCAAAATTTGTAGGAGTTTTCCTATTTCTTTGTAATCCTGGTCCTTGTGCCAACTAGATTTTTTTTTTTTTGGTAGCAGTGATAGTGAAGCTGACTTAGAAGCGTATTTTGTTTGTGGAAAATGTCCTTTTGATGATCCTGACAGCATTTACAGCTGGAGCACTTAACATACTGACGTGCAGCAATAAAACCCCAAATCCTAATTGCTTAAATATTATTTTGTTATTATTGAAGAAACTGGTGTTCGAACATCGCTTCCTTAGCTCCCGTTTGCAAGGGGCCTCATCTCTAAGATCTTTAATGAGATTAGTTGCTTTTCTCTTATCTTCTTCAGTTCTGGTTCACGAGGTGCTTTTTCTGGTATCTGATATCGAAACATGCCATTCAGGAAATTTGTGACATGACGTAGCTTAGAATAGAAACTTAATCTAGTAATAGTCTTAAAACCAAAAAAGAACAACCCAAAACCTAGAAAAATAAGAAGAAACAAAAAAGGTTAAGTATAGACAACCATATTGATTTCATCCTTTCTTAACTGCCACCTTCGATAGCACTGTAAATCCAGTATAAATGTATACGGATAGTTACGGAAAGGCTGTGATAATCTAAAGGTCATCAAGCAGATTTCAGAATTGATGTACCTAAACATTATGTTATTTCCAGTAATGATAAAAACTTACTATTTCTGTACCAAAAAGGATAGTGGGAAACTGCTTGCATGGAGCCGAAGAACAGGCTTTTGCTCGATAGCGTGTCATGACCCGGTCGCTGAGATGCCAGCTACCTATTTTATATTCATAGACCACTTTTGTTCGTAGAAGATTCCCGAGCGTCTCCAAGGTGCGACCACATGCATGTGGTTTTGAAACAGGAACGATTCAGAACTAGTAGGTATGCTCTTCCAATAAACGACTACTAGTTTTATAAAAAGACAGACCGAGATAGCGGGGACTGTAGGATTTGCCTGGAGTTGGGAGGTTTTTCTCTGGACTGTGTGTACTGGAATAATTTTTCTTTCTGGATAGGGGCTTCCCTGAAGCAGTAACCGTGCTTCTGCGTGAACTTATTCTTGTAACTGATTAATGAGAGAATGAAAGTTTAAAAAGCACTCACAACTCATTTCATTAAGAGCTTATCTCCTTTTGGAAGTTGCATCTGTATTCTCTACTTCTGAAGCCCCAAATGGAAACATCATTTTCCAGTCCCGGCGTGTGTCGTTCCTGAATGAGGGGAGGTCTCCTTGTTTGGAGGGAGCTCCACAAAAATGTAGGTGATCCAAAAGAAGCTTTTTTTTTGGATTTGGGGGAGAGACTCGCTGTGTCAGCAGTAGTTGCTGGTCTGGTCGTTGGTTTGATGTGCAGGCGTACGGTCGGAGTGCTGAGCCCTTGCAGTCACAGGAGTTTTCAGTGCTCGCCATGAGTAGCAGCTGGGTAGATGATGCTAGAGTTGGGGAAGGTCTAGATCAGTTAGAAGGGGTATTGTGTTACCTGTAATTTGTTGCAAGGTTATTTTTTGAGTTTTTGCCTTCTGGAGTCTTGCTTTGAGCCTTCCAGGTGAACGAGTCTTTGCCACCTCTCCTTGGCAACTAATTTATTGCTTAAAAGAGTTTTTGCGTGTTGTAGTTTACGTGGTCTAAAACTGCACGGTTAAACGTGTTCTTGTTAACGTGTGCTTGTGTTATGCTGGCAAGGAAAGCATTTCTGGAAATGCATGGAAAATGCATATATTAATATTTTGCAAATCAGAGGGGTTTTTCTGTTCTCGAGGATCAAAGCTAGTATGTTAGCAAAAACTTCAAATTCATGTCTTTTAACCCGCTGGTTAGTTTGTAGGTATGCATTCTTCCCTGCTAATAGCAACGAGCTACATATATCTCTCATGCTCATTTTAAGATCACAAAGCAGTTGTTGATATTTTGACATTTAAGAGAATCTCGAATGACTTTTTCTTAGAAAGAAAAGCCAGAAAATTACTTTTCCCCACAGCAGCATTAGCAGTACCACTGGAGGTGCTACACAGGGTCCTGGAGATGCAGAAAACCCAATTATCAAGAGGTCTTGAGAGAAAGGACGGGAAGCAGTAGTTCTGGAAAACCATAATTAGGGCAGAATTTATAAATATTTTTGTGTTCCTAAAAATGCCATTGTGTATTATCACAGTCAGCCACGACAATAACCAGCAGCAGGGGAGAGAGGAAGGGGAAGCAGAGAGAATTAATATACAGACCAGTAGCGTGGCCATTCCGCTTTTTCGGAAGAGATGCTACACTAGGAGCAGCTTGACTAGAGCAGCAATAAATGCCACGGCCCCTGTTTCTTTTCCCTACGAGTAAGAAACAAGTAGGAAATTACAACTTTGTATTAGGAAGCCTCCAAAAGCATGATGGCCTCAGATTTTCATGTTAAATCATGCTCAGAGTTTTACAGTTTAGAGTGGCGAGTTCAGTGCCAGGATCCTCCATGCTTTGTTGTGAAAGCAGCTTTTCAAAGTAAGGAAAGAAACGTGGTCCCGGATTTGTGCTGAGGCTGTTGCAAGGAACTGCGCTGTTTTTACGGCTTCGTATGCTTTGGCTCCAACCGCGGAAATCAAACCAGAGATTCTGCTTCTTATTATACAGGTGCATGAGTCAGCTTCTTGTTTAGTTTCTCAAAGCCTTTTCAATTGTGCAATAAAATCATGTTGAAATGCATTCTAGTACTAAACATGTTGTTTCTCCAAAAGCCTCACTTCGATTGTCTCTGGAATTATTCAGTTTTCCATCTATGTGATGACAGTTATCTGCAGTAGGAGTTCAGAGCTTGGCGCCCAGATTTGTTACCAAGACCCGACACAAAGGTAAATTCTGACTCTGCAGCTTAAGGTCAGATTGTGTTAATGAAAACAAAAGTGACCAAAGGAAACCTTTGTGCAAATATTGTTGTTCCTAACGCTGCTCCCAGGAGATACGAACACTTACTGGAAAGGTCTAGGTTAGAGGCAAAGGCAAATGAGATCCTTGCTGTGAGGATGTCCACAAACTCTACAAGGAAATGCATTACCCACGCCGGAGTGGAAAACCGTGGTTTATGTTGTGTATAACTTTCGGGGTTTTTTTCTTCTCTGTTTTACAAAAAAAAAAACACACAACAACCCAGTCACCTTTAAAATAGGCCTTGTATTTAGAAAAAAACAAACACAAACCAAACCAAAACCCCAAAAGCAAACCCCGCCTTTTGTTTTACCCTGAATAGAATATTCTAGAAAGTGTGCCTTTCCATATTACGCTGTTAGTCTTGATTTTCTTTTTGTATGACTTTAATTCAGGTTTATTGAATGCAGAAGGTACAAAGGGCTGACAAGGTGTGAAGCTCCCTGCACCTTAATGATCTTGCTTCCTGCCAAAAGTGCCTATTCCTCCACTGCATCTTCCCTGTACGTGACTGCAGGTTTCAGGTTCAAATTATCTGTTGCTTAGCTGAAAGCAAAATGGGTTCAGGGAGGTTTTTCCTGCCAGATTCAAAACATTAATGCTTTCAAAACAAATAAACTCATTTTTCTTCCAATTAAAGATAGAAGGCCATTCCTGTTTGAGCAAGGCATGAGAAATTGCAAGCCTCTCATCAGGGTGATGAATTTGCGGATAGAGAGCCTTCCTCCAAGCGGTGTGATGTGCTTTAAAAAGGAACATTTGGGGGAAAATAAATGAGCTTCATATTGCACTTGAGGAATTAACTTTCATTTTAGTGGTGGAAATTGGAAACACCAATGTACTGAGTCCGTAGTAATCAAGTGGAGAGGAGGGGATGTGGCTCCACGCTTCTAGATATTTAAGTGTTACAGTTGCTGTGGAAGGAGGAAAGTTAGATTTATGCTTCTCTTGGTCTTTTCCCGCTGGTCACTTCTCTACAAGTTTTGGGCTGCTTGTTTCAGTGTAAATAAAGAATGATCTGCAGTGGGATGTTCAGTGTAAACAGACTCGGCGTGGAGCAGCAGAGAAATTGGCACTTGGACGTTAACCATCTGTGGTACATGGAGACTAGGCCAGCGCTTTGGGTTTCAGAGGAAAGCCGGCCTGGACAGAACCTCCAGAGGTCGCCTGGTCCATTGGCTGCCTCGAGTCAAGCTCAGCTACACCTGATGGATGCTTGTTTAACCTTGGCTTAATTCCCTGAGTTGATGGAGGGTCACATACAGTTGTTTCCAGTGCTTTCAGGTCTTTTCCATTGCAGAGTAGCCCTGATGTTTAGCCTTAATGATGGACTTTTGAGTCAACTTCTCCATATTCTCTCTGCTGCGTGGAGAACCGGACTGCCATCGGCCTCTTGGTAGCAACATTTCACATTTTAAGATACTATCTTCCCTATCATCTTCTCTTTCCTAAGCCAGGAATCATTTTATGGATTTTAAGCAGCAATTATCTTGAAGCACTCCATGCTTGCTTTTCGAGTACCTTCTTCATCTCCGAATGGCCACTGTCACTTCCTCACCTGGCTGGTGCTTGTGCCTTAGCAGGAGCCTGTAAAGAAGCAATTCCTAAGCAGGCTGGACTGCCCTCATGTCTTGTCTTCCTGCAGATGATGTTTCCTGGACCTCTGATCATTTCCACAGCTTTGGATGTTCTCGAGTTGAGCAATACCATTTTTGAAGTGCAGTGCCCAAAGCCAGCACGGCCCCAGCTGGAATACTTTGTCCAGCACTCACTAGAGCAAAAGGATTATTTCACATCTTATTGACTGTATGTATGGGTTTGCTCTTCTCAGTATGGGATCTTCCTCCATTGAAACAGAAGGACACCACTGAGTCATGTTCAACTAGTGATCCAGAATTATCCCTAGATTTTTATACTTTTTTTTGCAGAACTGCTGAGTACCCCGTTGTTCCTGCTCAAGTATAGCCCTTTACGTTAAACACATTTATGTTGCATCTTGGTTGGAGTTCTTTTCCAGATAATTTTTGCAGTTTGTGAAGTTCACTTTGAATTGTGAATGTCCGATCATGTGCCATTGTTTCTGGTCATGCCAGGCTCCAGTGCTTTGCAGATGAAGTAGATGTATCCTCACGAGGCTCTTGGTGGCAGCTGAGTAGGGCCGGATCCAGGTCGGACACTGGACAAATCTCTCTCGAAACACCAGGAGGGTTAAGAAGCAGCTGCTGAGAACTTCTCTGTGCACACGGTGTCAGGATTGGGGCTACCCAGCCCAGCTGCTGTCTCACCTACATAGGTGGGTCTAGACCAGGTTTCCTTAGCTGGCTCAAGAGCATGCCAGACAAGACTTTGCTGAAGCCATCCTCAACTCAAGCTGTGGCATTTGCTGCTTTTTCCTCAGTCCTTTAAACTCCTTAGAATTTTATAAAGGCTTCTTGCGACACTTTCCAGCTAGCCATCAGGTTTATTCTAGGTACTTGCAAGCAGCTTTGCTTTTTCCAAATTGTTTTTTTTTTGATTGCTGATAAGGTGTCCGGCCTCACAGTCTGCTGCTCCTTTTATGTGGCCTGTTTAGGACCTTTTTACAGTAACAGCTAGTATCTTGAATTAACTGTCATTTTTTAGCTTACACAACAACAAAGTTTATGAAGTCAAGCCCGTTTGAATATACCTAAACCCTTTAATTGACATCTTCGTAATCTGTTCCAGATCAAGTTTTAAAACCTCCCCTCTCTTCTCCTCTTGTTAGCCATCTACTGGCAGGACTATTAGTAAAAGCTGGTGTAAAAAGCCATCCCTTGTGCTCTTCTTGATGTCCTTTTTCCACTGTATTGTAAGCCAGCAGTCCCTGGGGCTGTCATTCCACCGTTCTTTATCTATAAAATTCTTTCTTGCTGCTTATTGGATTTCTTGCTAGTTTTCTCCTGTTCTGTGTTGGAACATTTCTAATTTTATTCCTAAATATTTACTCTGCACTTTTGTACTTGTCTTGGGCAGTCTCACCCAAATCTTTAATCCCTTGGGCTTTCTTCTTTCATCTGAGGTCAGTAAAGAGCTCGTGCTTTAGCCACTGGGGCCTTTTCACACTCTTCTTCAGAGGGATTTGGACCTGTGTCCTTAACTGCTGATATTTAAGATTCTGCCAAGCTCTTCTTAACTTCTTTTCCCCTTAGGTTTGTGTCCCTCTCCCACTTAATCTACCAATTATGTGCATTTGTTACTCCGTTGTCTTGAGTTGTGTGCACCTCACAGAACTCTCTCCTGTCCCTAATCATTTGGAGTTGAATAGATTCCCACTTTGAAATCTCCCTTTTTTTTTTTTCTGCTTTTGGTCATGACCAGAGGCATTTGGCCAATTTGACTCCATAGGTATCAGAATCTTGGAGTAATTTTAGGTTTGAAACAAACCTTCCCTTTTTGTCGGCCCCTTGGCTTCCTCCACCTCAGGGGGCGCTTTGCAGAAGGCATCCTCCTCTTGGAGCAGAGTCCCAGGGCGCTTTCCCGTCAGCGTTATCCTCACGTACAAGCGGTGAAACCTGAAAGCAGCCGTAACAAGGTGTGACAGAAGTTGATTGCCCTGATTTTTTTTACTCCTTAAAAATGTGCAGAGTCAAGTCAGTGGTGGTTCTACTGACACTGTGATTGAATTTACAGGATTTGCTGATGTAAATACATACTGACTGTACGTATCGGAGACCTAGTTGGAGTGTGTACGTCTGTGCCGTTATTCAGAAGCTCGTTGATCATAATTGATGAAGACAAGGGGTGGGAGGGCAGAATTGATAACTTGCTGGGGGATGCTAGCAATAGATACTGCAAGGAAATGAAGTATCTTATTAAACTTGGTTAACTGGCCATGCTGACAGTTCCTGAAGTGCCATTTGCTGCTCAGTGCTTACAGTACAGGGGCCGTTACGTGAGGATGGGTTTTCGGCAAGACCCTGGTTTCCCATCCTCTCCAGAACTCCGTCCTGCCATTGTCAGCTTGGAAGCGGTGCAAAACGAGAGGCGAGTGTTTGGAAAGCAGCTTTCCAGCCGTGAGGAAGGCTTTGCTCCTGCTTGCCGATGCCCTGGCACAGAAAACTGGGACTGACTTCAGGCCAGGAAGATAGAAGAGAATCATCAAAGCTGGAAGCAGCAGGAGGAGGTGGTAGCTGTTTGCCAGGAGACAGAAAAAGGATGAGACTAGATGGTAACTTTGGGTTGGCAGAAAGGATTGAAGACAATAGAGTACACGCTGAAGTTAGCATGCCAGGTGAGTTTGGGCTTTTATCAGTGAGAATTGTGTGTAACCGGCATTGTTAGGCTCCAATTTTGAATTTACGCTCCTGGTTCCATCTTCATCAATAAACCTTAGAAGAAGGAAGATGTTTTTAGGTTAACCACAGTGGCGACTGTATTTTAATCATGCTGGTTTTTCTTAATGCTGGCATGATGGGTTTTTATTGTACTTGGAGTTGTAAGAAATTGCACGGAAATGTTGCATTAAGTGGCTGAGCAGCCCTATAGAGTCCGTGGATTCTCTGCTAACACCCACATAATTGTCCATTACTAGTTCTTAAGAACATCTCCCCTGCTCCTAGAATTGCCAGCATGGGGTCCTTAAGAACCCCATTTTGGGTGGAAGGAAACGCGGTTGTAATCAAAACAATGATTACCATCACGTTCATTTAAATGCAGAAGGAGAAACTAATGTGTGCTCCAAAGGGGTGCAAAAAAACTTACAAGTAATTCCTGGTTTTGAGGTTAGGTTTCTGATGTCCATGGGGAAAAAGTTAATTTCTTACCTTTCACTTTCAAGTGAATATTTTTGTATTCATTTCTCACTCTGCATTTAAATGACTGTGATAATAATCATTGTTTTGATTACACTTGTGCTTCCTTTCCCCTATAATGGTGTTCTTGAGTACCCCATGCTGGCAGTGCTAAGAGCAGGGGAGCTATTCTTGAGGAGGAATAATGGACAATTATGCAAACATTAATAGTAAATCTATGAAGTTCTTAGGACTTCCCAGCTCTTACAGAATGCTTTTTCTCTTCCTTGAAGATATGGAGAAACTCCCGAATAGTCTGAGTTACATTTTGCAGTTCTCAGTCGAGCCCTCCCTGACCGCAGGTGGAGATCTGCCTGGAGCTGTCGCGCAGAATTACAGACGGATCTCCGCGTTCGCTGTCCCAGGCAGTGGGACTTCAGTATTTTTGTGCCTAGTTCTTAAATACCAAATTGCAGAAGTACTCTGTAACTGTCAACATAAATACAGACTTTTTTGCCATGAATAACGGGTGCTGACATGCTGTACTAAGAGCTCATTCCCCGTCTCTCCCATTCTTTTCTCCTGCTCTCCTTTTCTGTTATTATTATGTTTTGGTTTTTTTTTTGTAGCGGGCATCATGTCTGGGAGCAGGGGATTAAAAGAGTAATTCCATTTGGCAACGGGCAGGCAGCAGCATCAGTACTGGTATCCTTTCTGTTCTTTAGTGATATTAATGTCATGGAGTATTGTCAGGAGGCAGTTGGTTGACTGGAAGCTTGCGTATAAATAAAGGGGAGTTTATTAGGCCAGGATTGCTTCTTGAAACGTTCAGCTGTACAGGAGCAGCACCACTGCAAAAGTATTCTACACGTATGTTTTTAAATTCTGATTTTTTTAACTCTGATTTTTCCTTTTAAAACCAAAGGATACTAGAAGTATAATGCATTTTATGTAGAATTATGGTGCTAGTTGGGGTGGCTGTCAGTACAAAGGCTAATGCTATTTATTAAGGTCCGGGTTTTATTTAATAGCCAGATGAATGGAACAGTTAATAAAAGAAATATTGCTTTATTCCCTGACATTTATGTCCTTGGTTTCCAATAAAGAATTGAAATTATGAATAGTTGATGGTTTAAATTGATGTTTTATGTTGAACGCTAGCTATAATTTCCCCTCTGAGGATTGTAATACTGAGAAACAGATGGTTTTTCACAGTAACAAATTGCTGTGTGTACGCTGTGTGTAGAAAGAAGCCGGCTTTCAAATCCTTTCACCTTCCGCCTCGCGCAGCCAGACCCCGGCGAGAGGCAGCGAGCGCGGGTCGAGCCTCCCCGAAAGCTCCTCGGCGGCAAAGCCGGCGCCGGAGGAAGCACGAGCTGCTTTTTCAGGTGCCGCACAGGTAGGAGAGCCGCCGCCAGAACGGCTCTTGAAACTCGGTGTGAGCGGCTAAGTAGGACAAACACCAAAGTTCTTGGCTCTTCACCGGGCCCCGGCGGCGCTGCCGGAGAGGGGAGGTTCGGAAAATCCCCAAAAAAGAGCGGTGGTGGTGGGGAAAGGAGCGGTAACTGGGGACCTTGGCGGGTTCCTTTGTGGGAACTTCTCCCTCCATTTCTGAATGCATCCAGTTATCTTGAGGCTTTATTGACGGGAGTAAATGAGCGCTAAATGCTCTCGTTTATGCATTTTTAAACTGCTCCTCGGTAATTGTTACTGTGGCGAAGTGGTGTGAGGTGATTAGTGGAGAGTTTGGCAATCCACATTAAAAGTACACTTTTTATAAGCTAATTATCTAGGGAAATGGTTAGTAATTATCACTTTTAAAGGTTCTCTACTAAGATTTGCATGTAATATTTGGATTAAGAGTCACTTGAAGCTCTGTTTAAAAGCAGAAAGAAGAAGAAAATAGGGGGGCGAAAGGGTATGAGCAACCAGGCCCCTGGGCCCTGCTGCTGCTGCTCTTGGCAAAACGGGTATTTTGCTTTTTGCAAATACTTTTGTGATAAATCACGATATCGACATGCACGTGAAATTCACAGGCTTCAACTGGAAAACAGCAGCCATTGCGTGAGAGACATTAATCGCTCCACATGGTGCTGTAGAGATCGTGGGATTAAATTTTTAGTACTAATTGTCAAAAGAACTTGTATTATTAGAAGTGATAAACTGCTATCGAAATCATTTTCTCCTTGTGAGCCTGACATCATGACTTACTAAGCTTCAGTCTTCTAAGACTTATATATGTCCTGCAGGATTTAGACCCAAACATAGTTATTGCACACCTTCACTGTAAACCAGCAGCAAACTGTAATTTTTATAAAGGTTGCTGGAATGAAATACCATGAGAGCTGGTTAAGTATGGAATGAATTACGGTTTTAATAATGAGAGTTGGTTAAGTACTTGTTACTTATCCTAATTTTTCTGGTGGTTCTGTTAACGGCCTGTAATCAAAATAGTGAAGAAACACGTCAGAAATCCTGCCCTTTGCTGGTTTCCCCTTCTGGCCGAATGTCAGGAAGCGGCCGGTTACCGCAGTCTGTTTGGCTCAGACAGAGATAAAGCACCGAGAACACGCAGAGTCCGGAGCTGGAACCGAAAGCAGGGCTGGTGACAAGGACGGCAGAGGTCAGGGCAGGTTGGGGTGGTCGGCAGAGCCATTCCGCGTCTCCCGGCTGGGCTGTTTAATAAGTTACCCGGAACCAGTTTCTAGCAGTTTGCAATACGGAGCTCAAGCAGGAAAATTCAAGAGAAATCCTGGCTCAAGTAACTGCGGTGTGTGGGTTATACTTTAAAGGGAGCTTGCTGGGACCAGCTTGTGAAACAAGAAAGGTGCGATCAGAATAATTTAGCAGCGGCCTTTTTGCTAGTAGTTCCTGAGTATCACTTGATGGACAAACACAAGAACTACTTGTCATTACTCCTACAGAAGGGTGGCCAGGTGAAGTTTTTTGACAGGAGCAGCTCTAGAATTGCCCCGCAGGTGAGCGAGAGCCCCCAGCGTTTCGAAGTTGGTGCTGAGGGACATTGATAAACTTCATTTGCTGGCTCTTGCCCTGAGGAATATTGTGCTACTGCAGCTAGGTTGTACTTCCAGAGGAGGCAAAAATGGGAGAGAAGGCAGAGAGAACAAAAGTAACTTGTACTTGTGTGTGTGTTGTTTAGAACTACAGCTTTGCCTCCCTGAAACTCACATAAATTACGTGAAAAAGCAAATAGGTATTTTTCAGCAATGTGAAGGGCTGAAACAAGCCTGGTGTTCTCCAACTATACTCTCCCACTTTTTCTTTTCTTCTTTTGCTCTTCTTTCTTATTTTCTTTTTTTTTTTTTTTTTTCTTTCTTCCTCCTTTTGGCCTGGAAATTGTGTCCAGGCAGAACTGGAGGAGGCTGGCTCCCTGCCCAGGATTTCTGACTGTCTGGTGCCCTGGTCTGAACAGGAAATCCCAGGCGAAGCCCGACCGCGCCTGTGCGGATCGACCCGGCGGCGCATGCACCCTTGGCCTGAAACATTTTCCTCCCCGACGGAAGTCGTGTGTGTGTGTGTGTGTGCGTGTTTTAGCGTGAAGGGCACTCTGGGCCGGGCTCTGTAACACGCGAGGCTCCCGGCGGCTCCCGGGCTCTGTGGTGCAGCACATGTGCTGCGGGTCCAGCTTCTCTCCTGGCAGCCGCCCCGAGCCGTGCGTGTGAGCAGACAATCGCAAACGCAATCCTAACGTCCCTAGTAATGTTTATTTTGATTCACACAGTCGTTTCTGCAGGTCTCCGGATGAACAGTGACGTTTTAAGTTAGTGCTTCCCTGGGACTTGAACGGCGATGGGTGTCTCGGCTCTTAAGAACTGGCTGAATATTGATAAGAGATTTCTTAATCCTCTGCCTTCTGGTTCAAAACTCCTCCGTATCTCCAAGACGCAATCTGATAAGTCGTTTGCAGCATGTGTTGGGCAGCAATAACCGGTTATTTGTATTTCAGAAACGTAAGAGTTTATGCCAAATAAATCAGCGCTCCTTTTTTTTCCCTAATAGTTATATCTGTTGGTGATTTATTTACTTGGGAAAAAGCACAGCTAGTAACCAGTGAGCTTGTCTTTGATTTGCAGCTTATCCTTCCCCAAAAAGTCTGAGGTGCCGGGGGGCCTCTGGGGAAACTGCCGTTGGCAGAGCTCTCGTACAGGGAGGCGAACAAAGCACACTAAGCCGTGCACTTGCACGTAATAAATTGGGGGTATTAGGCAGCCGTGCGTTGCGAGAAGGAGGTCCCCTGAACTTCCATCTCCTAATCCACTTGTCTTTCTAGTACATGTATGCACAAAACGTTATTCTAGCCCTTTTTAATAAATGGAATAATAGCAGACTTAGTGTTGCATATAGCAGATTATCATCTTCGGTGATTGTGTGTGCACAGCTTGTGCCATCAGAAGATTAAATGAATCTTAAGGAGGCTGCTTCTCGGTGAGCTTTGACTCCCCACTGCACAAACGCTTCTGAAATTATTGAGCCGTCGCGCTTGCGCCGCGAACGGCGAAGCCAAGAGGAGGAAAAGTTTTGAGCCAGCTTTACCTGCCTTGTCAAATCGCTCACCTTGACGGGGCCCTATCGCTTCATAACATATGGGACGAATTAGGGGCAGATTAAACGCTTCCTCCCGGAGTTCGCGCCGGGGAGGGTGTCGGGGCTGCGTGTGTCTCGGCGGCCTCAGCCTCCGGCAAGAACCACGGCTCAGCGCAACTCCCTCCTCGTTCGCCTGCTCGAGAAACCTTGGCACCAGGGACCGCCGAAAGGATCACCTCACGTAAATCCTCATCAGCTATTCCTGTTACTCGACAAGTTTGCTCGCGCTGTTTGATTCACAATCCTCTGCTCCTTTCGTTCTTTCACGTATTAACGAGTTTGATCGCTGCTCCATATAAATGAGGCATAATCTGAAGCTGTCAGAGCTAAACTGTGCCGTGAGCGGACACCGAGTGAATATATTCAAATTTCTCTTTAAAGCTAGGAATATTTATAATAAAACTTGTCAGAGCTTCAGTTAACAGTTTACACTGGAAGTATTTTGGGTTGTGAAATACAAAAACAAGTCCAGAAATGACTTTGTGAGCTGATATTATTATATTTGCCTTGCATATGGAAAACTCGTGTTGTGATTGCGACAACAAATGAGAAAATTGTCAAACTTCTATGAAAATTAATTAAGTTCAAACTTCTGTGAAAATTAATTAAGCTCGAACTCCTATGAAAATTAATTAAGCTCAAATGAAAATGCGTTAAAACACTTCGCAAATTTATACTAATGTGGCTTGTAACAATCACAATAAAAGAGCAACGGTCTCTGTTAGGAACGCTTTTAATTTTGGTTGGTTGGTTAATTTTTTGCCTCTTCTGCCGCTGACTGAAATTGGATATATATTCAAGTGCAAACAGTGGGCCTTTTTCCTTTTTTTTTTTTTTTCTTTTACATCCTGTGATGTTCCTCGTGAAGTATGCTGTGTAAAAATGTCTCCTGGCTCTTGTAAGCAGCAGACTCCCCTGTTTTCCCTGCCCTTCTCTGTTCTCTTCTGTCCCGTCTGCCACAGGACCGCATCCTCGTCGAGACAGAGGCCGGCGTGGAGGGAGCTCGAGTCCTGTCTGCATTTTTGTTTGTATTACTGGAATACAAGCGTATAAAATTGAGGAATATGCTTTATATCTTTGAGCGCAAGAAGCACAAAAATAGAGTATGTAGTTGTTTTCTGACTTAAAAAATGGAATTCCTGACTTCAAAGGTGCAAGAAAGGCTGGCTGGAAGAAGGAACCGTCAAAAGGAACAATAGCAGCAGCAGATTAAGTCTTTTTTTTTTAGCTACTAGGATAATATTTTGGAAGTGCAGGCTTATGAATCTGATTTGTGAGTATTGCTCACAAGGGTCTGTTGCCACGTTAAGAAAATATAAGCCAAAATGCAGCGTTGTGGAACTCATAGGAAAGTTTCTGTACCAAGTCCTCAGTTGAAAGGGAAGGCTCTGCTTCAGCATCCTTCAGCTTTGGCCTGTGGGCTGATGGCAAAACTGATGCAGTTTAGCCCCTAAATTCAAACCCCTGTCTTATCCTAGTCCCCTGGCCAAGGCTGAGCAGACACTTTAAACGTAAGTCAAAGCAAATGTGTGGACGGTTTCCTCAGCAGCCTTGATGCGAACAGGAAATTGATCCTCCAGCGCCAAAAGCTCCTTCTTCAGAAAGATAATCGGGCACAAAATGTTGCAGAGTAATCAGTTCAGCTTCAGTTTAGGATTTACATTCAGTTCTGTTGGAAATAAACATTTAATTGGTGTATTTGAAAGTGCATTTGAAAGCCTTTGTGTTGGACCTCAGCGATGCCTGTGATTTGTGTTTGTCTTTGAAAAGTGAAACCAGATGCAGATTCGCCATCCAAGTTCAGAGTCGAGCTGGCTGGAAGCTGTGGAAGATAGGCATTTTTATCATTTTGGAAGTATTTTGTGGGCTGCACTAAAATTGGCTGTTGCGTTGTGGAAGGACCTTGATTGCACACAGTGCTTAAGCTGCTGGAACAAAATGCAAACACAAAAAGCATCAAAACCTGATTCCCCTATCCAAAAACAGGAAAAAAGCGATTAGTTTGTGGCTAATTTGCTAACTCTGAAAGTTGTCATTGCAATATACCTATATTTGGGTTATTATCAGTTACATGATTGTGCTGTTTAAGCCTCCTTTCTGTCCTTTGGGACCGAATTCTTGTCAGGGATGAGAAACCAAGCTCCCTTTTTGCTGGGAATCATGATGCCCCAGCCATCCCTCCGTCATTAACTAGTGTTTGCCAGGGAATTGTCTTCAGAGTCGCTGGGCTCAGCCCGGTCTTACTGCTGGTCCTGGCTGCTGCAGCGTAGTTCTTCTCACTGGCTCAAAGTTTGTGCAAAACTATTAAAAGCCGTGTCTTCTGTGATGGCTGTATAAGAAATAACCATTTTCGATTGACTCGTTAAAGCAGCCCTATGTGCTGTTTTACTGCTTTTGCCTCTTGGGACTATCTGTTTAGGATAGTCCCTGAGGGGATGCAGAGCGAAAATCCTGTTCGTTTGTGATGCATTTAATCTCCAGCCTGTCTATACACTGAAATAAATAGAGCATTCACCTTTCTCTTGGTGGATTCCTTTCAAATACAATTACAGCATCACCTGTGGCATCCGATTCATCAAGATCTGCACTAAGCACTTCTGATTCTTATTGACCACTTGTTTTAGAGGATGACAAATCCCTGTTCTGCCAGAGAGCAAATAGATTTAATAGAGAAGATTTTTTTTTATTATTTTCTTGTTTTGATTTATGTTTGCCGTGACCAGAAAGCAGGATTTCAGCATCCAGTAGGCAGAGCTCCACAGAATCCGAGGGAGGCAGTGTCTGTCTTGCTGCTGTGTGACAAATTGTGCAAGAAGATTTGGTGACAGTTTATAGGTTCATATAGATCCAGACCACTTGCTGCAATCGCTGTTTCAGGATTAAACTTTCTGGAGACCTAGCTTTGAATTTAGAGGATGCGAGCTGAGTAACTTTCTGATTAGAGAATGGAGAGGCGAAAAGAGCCCTGTGTGTTCAACGGGAAAACAAAGATGAGATGTTTTTAATCTGTGTAATCTTTAAAAGGTGACAGTAGTGTGTATTGTACAAGGTGTGGAAGATTACGTTTGAAAATTATGTTTATCCCTCATTCTGTAACTTCACAAGGTACAGAGCAATCCTCGCTGTACTTTAACAAGCTGCAGCGTGCGCAGCAGCCGGAGAAATTAAGGACTGACATGCTAAATTGTGCCTGTACGGTAAAATTAGATAAACAGAATAGAATCACCCCAATCAGATTGGCTGATGGAATCGGGTGTGCGGTGACAACCCCGTGCTTGTATATTGTCACAATAAATGATCCTCCGAGTTGCAAGTATCAGTGATGATGAGTGCCACTATACTTCATTGGCAGCAGCCGGAGAAATTAAGGACTGACATGCTAAATTGTGCCTGTACGGTAAAATTAGATAAACAGAATAGAATCACCCCAATCAGATTGGCTGATGGAATCGGGTGTGCGGTGACAACCCCGTGCTTGTATATTGTCACAATAAATGATCCTCCGAGTTGCAAGTATCAGTGATGATGAGTGCCACTATACTTCATTGATCAGGGGAATTAAGTGGCTCATGCAGGATGGGATCTCCAGCTGCTGCCAGCTCCCGGCATCGCCTGCCGTCGATCTGTTTGACGGGGACAGCGATATTTAGGGGGTGTCTGGGCCTATCCCAGCTCTGACCATTTCGACATTTGCAGTCAGAGCTGGGGGCAAACGGGCCAGAAGCAGTTGTGTGTGTGGGTTGGCAGCATCACAGGAGAACGGGACTCGTCTAAATAATGAAATCCTAGAAGAGCAATATCTCACTTCAAAACCAGGGCTTTAAAATTGCTTGAATGTGAAGGAGATGTTACACAAAATAGATGGGTTCTGCCAGCCTAAGGATAGGAATTGACATTTTTCAGAACAGATGTCATTGATAATTTATAGATGGCTTTAAAAATTAAACTTCGGATAGAAGCCGGCTTCAAAATGAAGTGTTGTCAATGTTCCAAGTGCATTAGGTACATTAAGCGAAAATGTACGCTTCACTCAACAGTGCTTAAATACTTCAGAAGTCAGGAGCAACCATGTCATCTGAAGGCTGGGCGCGTTCAATATTAAAGGCTCGCATGAGTCTGCTGGATTCCGAATAGTGTAGCTGTGCTCCTGGGACGTGTTTGGAAAAATACTGATTATTGATTTTATTTCTTACGGGTCTGATTGAAACACGAAAGCGAAGTGCGTGATTCCTGGAGTTTTCTGGAGGTATTAATTCAGGTTTCTGGTTTCAGAAGCTGTAAAAACTCTGTGTCGATGCCCTCCTCGTTTCAAAACCAGCCTGACAGTCCTCTCAGGACTCTGTGAGCTGGGCAGGAACACAGAGCTGGGGAAATTGCTGGAAATTTTTCTGGTGCTTTTGTGGAATCAGGATTTCCTTTTATGTTTTTAATTTTTTTTAAAATATACTTCTTGCTAAACTAATCCATCTGAACCGAAATGGGGGTTAACGAACGCTTTGCTAAACAAGAAAAATAACAAAAATAACCCCCAACCAACAAAACCCAGGGTTCAGCGCAGGAAGATGAGAATTCTGAGATAATATTCAGCGTGCCCAGAGGGACAATGCTGTCTCTTGTTGTCACTGTCTATATTTAGCTACCATGCTCACATGCAACTTAAAATACCTAGAATAGCAAGAAGAAATTCTTTTTACCCTTCATTTGAAGTGGTAGAGTGTAGGGCTGTTAATTTTGGCTTATCACAGCTGACACTTGAGTAGGGAAAAAAAAAATAAATAGTGGTTTGGAGCTTTAACTCTTTCCACATGTGCCCCTTGCGAGGAGCCCTCTGGACTCCTGCGAAACTTTCTTGGGTGCCTTAAATTCTGTGCCCCCTCCCGTTTAGGAGGAGTTCACAGGTCATTTAGTTGATTTAAAAGCCATTGTTGTTTGTGCAGCTGATAAAGGGTAAAAAAGCTATTAGTTAACAGGCCTGGTTCAGGAAAAAAAAAAAAAGTTAATAATTCTAGCTTCCTACTTGCATCTGCTGAAATTCTCCTGATTAGTTAAATGTAAACAGCATGATTTAAATTTTAATACTCCAGTTTACACGAGAAGGAGCAATAATTTTCACACTTTCGGGAGCGTTTCATGCTGTTGCAGGCTGAAGTTTTTTGTAGCTTACCCAGTTATGGAAAAGATAAGGATTTCTGTCTGACAATCTGGCAAATATTTGTGTTTTATGAACCCATTACACACTTCACCCTGCTGCTTTTTCATGGGTGACGCTGCCGAGTGTCAGTTAGAGCTGTCGAAAGAATGGAAAAGTAGAAGAAAGCCTGAGGAATCCCTTTCCTTCCCCTTTGCCTGAGGAGCCCCCGGCTCGTCCTAGGACGAGCCGGGAGCTCCTCAGGCAAGGGGGAAGGAAGAAGAGTCAAAAATTCAGGGTGTAATTCTGAAGTGGTTGGAACAAAATGATGCTGAGAGCCCATCCATGGAGTCGTCTCACCACCAGCGCATCTAGAGCTCGACCAGTGAGTTTTAGTCACGCAGGCGTTCCGCTAAAGAAAACACACGGAACGTAACCAAATGCCACCTTTTCTCTTGGTTTTGGTTCCATTATCTAATAATAGCAACGAAACGTTTCCTCGGTCTTCTAAGGCGTCAAAAGTAACGCGTCGGACACCCTGGTCTACTTGATGTGAGTTGAGCTACCTCAGATCTCATGAGCCGCTCCAACGAGCTGTTGCGGCCGCCGAGGTGGGACCTCGCCGATAAGAGTTGAGTTGAAAAGCTCCTTGAGGTGGCTGGTGCTAAGGGGGTTTCTGAGAAGGGATCTTGGTGGGTGGAGGCGGCAGCCGGTCTTTCAGAAAATAGCAAAACCCGAGGCTGGTTTGCACTCCGAAGTTGCGTGGAAATAAATGTCGAATGGGTGAGTGTAAAGATGTTTGTTATGGGACTCGCCATTCTGACTCGCAGTTACATGCAGAGAGATGAGATTTCACTGTGATAATAACATTCCTTTCACGCAATCTAACGTGGAGTCAACATTCCCATCTTTTCGTGGTGGTTTAAAAAAGGGCATGGACATCCTCAGCGCCTTCTGTAGGTTGTCCAGTGTCCATCTTCATTTTTTGGTAGGAAGAGAATCCGCTCAGGTTGAGGAGGCAACCTACAAAAACGCAGCTCTTTTAGCTTACTGGAAGCCTTTTAAAATGAGAGAAAATACACTAAAACATGTTTTTCTTAAGTCTCAATAAGGTGAAAAATCAAAATCAGTTTTAAAACTGAACTATTACAGCATAGATCATCAGGATCCAATAAGTGTAAGTTGTAGTCAAATAAATTGCTTAATCAGTTCTGATTGTGAAAGTCCATAATGTCACTCCCCCAGTTTGCACCGTCTGGGGGTTTTTTTAGTCCTAAGGATGGTCTCCAGTGTTTGGCCTGACCTGGCTAAGAAAGAGGTCAGTGGTTCCGAAATGTCACAGTTTGTAAGGCTGCAATCAATTGGGAAAACTCGATATGCTTTGGGTCTTAAGAGCGCTTATTCAGATATTATATTTCCAAATACAGTGTTCCTTTAGAAATTTAAAATAACGTGTTTTCACTGTGCGGTGTTAATAAGCAGCTGGGTAAGATAGGATCTCCCCTGAACAGTAGCTTTTTTCGTCAACTGTTGTTATCTGTGCGTGTCCCAAGGCCTGTTTCCCAGGACAGAGGTGTGACTGTTGTGCACGCGCAGCTCTCAACCCTCCGTGAACCTGCACCACGGCTTTTGGCGATGGGCTCCGTCCCGTGCTGGGCTTCACCGCGGGCGGCTCGTGGTCGTTAGCGCAATTAACCGTCGCACCTCGCGTAGGAAGGGGCTGGCTGTGGATCTCTGCTTTGCGAAGGGGGCTCCGCATCAGGATTATTGTTTGCCAATGTTTTTTTCAGGCAGTTGTGAGCCAGCTAGAGGAGAAATAGGAGAATCTGGAACTTTGAGCGAAATTGGTAAGATGCTGAAAGTGTGCAGGAAACATCATGGAGTTGATCAGCTCGGAATGACGGGTTTAGCTTCTCTGTGGCAGAAGCTCTGTGAAGCAGTCTTCACTTGGCTGTGTCAGC
>NW_009693995.1:0-13132 GCF_000703405.1 Apaloderma vittatum | reverse complement strand
AAACATCACTAAAAGCCCCAAAAGTTTTTAATTATAAAACCACAGGATGGTTTGGGTTGGAAGGAACCTTCAAGATCATCTAGTTCCAACCTTCCTGCCATGGGCAGGGACACCTCCCGCCAGACCAGGTTGCTCGAAGCCCCATCCAGAATTTGTTTTCTGAAAATATTTTTTTTGCACGTGTATTGTCTGTATAACAGCTTTCAAAGAAAATTATATAATAAAGGTACCTCTAAATAAATGTTTTTTGCACCTGGCTCCTCACTCAAGCTTTTCTAGATGGTGCCATCCCCTCTGTCTGTCCTGCTCTCCTGTTACTCCCTTGGGCATACAAAACTCAATATTTACGTTCAGTTTTTCAGATCTGTTTACCCAGGTTTCATGCCTGGGTTTGAGGAGCTGTAATCTTACCCACTTTGAGCCCTCGGTGGCACTTGGATGTCCGTTTTGAGACGTGTTAGGAATATTTAGCCTAAAGAAATCACCTAAACTTGATGTACCCTTTGCCTTGGATGCATAGAGAAGGTTTTCGATCCAGCCATCAGTATCGTATCACATCCTGTGGGGTTTGATGTGGTTGTTTAAGCTCCTTGTTGTCAGATGTGCACAAGGAGGTGATTGCAAGAATTTAAAACAGTGTTTTTCTGCATTAAAGGATGTTGCAGGCATTGTTGGAATTCCTTGGTAAGTCCCTGTGTACATCAGTCAGTGAGTTTTGACCTCCCCTGGGTTTTTTTTCAGTGAGGATTTCACTTCTTTTACCAGTTTGTAACAGGCTCCCCATGATACTTGGTGATAATTGATATTTCAGGTGAGCAGTAATGGAAGACATCTGCTGCTGGGCGCGGTGATGTGACAGTAGAACAGGGTAAATGAAAATTTGAGCTGCACAGCATCTCGTTCTGGTTCACTCACATATAGAAATGTATTTCTGAGAAGCAGAAATTGTTAACAAAAGCTAATTTTTACTTGGGAGGATATCTTAATTGAGTTATTTTTACCATCTCGTAAAGAGTGGAAAAGTGCTTTGGAGAAAAGACAGTTTATGTCTAATTTAGCCTTACTGCAGATCGAGAAGTTTGCCACAAAGATGAGAATAAGGTAAAAAGTTGGAAGGTTAAGTTAAAAAGATTGTAGATAGCTTGATCCGTAGTTGCCATATATAGTCATACCAGAAAATGTCTGCACAAATCCTCCAGACGTTTATGGACTTCTCTGATTCAGCTGTCAGAGCCAACCAGCCCCAGCCAAGAGATAGGGAATTTGTTAAACTGCATTAAGGTCCCAAATTGCTGGAGCCCAAAGGAGCAATTCTGCCTTTTTAAGGGGGAAGAGTAGGAGGGAGCAGGCGAGGCGGATCGTGCATTTTGCAGTCTGTACTTTTGTAAGGGTTTCGAGAAGAGGAGTAACGTTCTGTAGCTCTTTAAGAAAAAAAACAAAACGCGCGCACATACAAAACTCGAATTAATTTCCGTTGCTCTCATCAAAAGCTGCCTTTCTAAATTTAGCAGTTTCCTATAGACACTCAGCTTATGCTAGCAACAGTAAAACTATTTTTCCTGAAGTGCAATTTGTCACCTCCCCCTTCTGAGTTAGTAGAAGATAAGCTTGTATTAATTCTGAGATTTATTATTATACAAGTATGTCTCATTTTAATCTGCTCTTGGGTTCGATGTGATCCAGCATTGGGCTCGCGGGCCGTGAACAATGGGGGGGAAAAAGCGCACGGGAACGACAGGCTCCGCGCTTGCTCTGTCCTTCTGGCTCTCCTTTTTTAACCTTCTGTGTTTCTTTTCCTGGTCTTTTCATCTCTTCTCTCCCCGCCCCAGTGCTGGGACGGTTCACGGTTCCGCACAGGAGTCGGGGAGTTAGTCCCAGCTGAGACCAGCTCTTACGGTTGTGAGAAGATGCTGCTGCTCAGAAGCGCTTTATGTGGGTTTTTTATTTCTTAAGTTCAACCAACAAACAGTGAACGTGTTGAACAAGGCCGTAGCAAGATTTTGCTTGCTTTCATCTCCATGATTCACTTCTATCTGCTGTCTGCTGCCCGAGCATCCGCATTACAGGCCGGAGCGTGGGGCGGCAGGGGCCGGGGGCGTGGGGCGCAGGAAATGCCGCCAGCCAGCGTAAAGGCAGCAAAAGTTGGTTCTCTCCCAGTTGCCTCACGTACTGAAGCAACATGAAAAGATCTGCGCTGTATTTTTTTATTTAGGTCAGGAGGATGACAGTTACAGTAATTTTGAGGTGAGTTTTTTACCAGGTATGTTAAATTAGACGTAGTAAACCCTTTGGGTCTATATCCTGATGTTTTTGATGTTGTCAATCTCCCCTCAACCTCCCTCGAATTTCTCGGCAGAGGATGAGTTACTACTGAATTGTCTTCCATTGGAATCGTAGGAAAAGGCTGAGTGTAAGGGTATAAATCAGTACATACACCTCAGTGCTTACGTGCAGGTATGATTCGCCATGGTCTGTTCACAGCTATGTTTTTATCCTGTATTTAAAAGATAAGTAGGGAAAATAATTTTGCAGTATCTGACGCCTCGGCAGTGCGCAGGCTGACCCACCCACGTGCACACCGTTTATGTATCGGCTGTAGGGATCTGTGAGCATGAAGCCTGGTTCTGTATTATTATATTTAACACAGAATTATTCTTCTTGGAAACATAACCTGGCTGCTGGTAGTTTGGAAATCTTTCCACTTGACCGCTGTTAGACTTTAAGGCATGAATGCTTTTTTAGTACTCTCGCTTCTCCTAAATAGCCGTGTACGTTGACCTTGGTGATTTCTGCATGGCCCTACCCATCTTTGCCTTGGGACCAAGGAGAAACCCAAATCTCCTGAGCGCGGTGCTGCCCGGCAGGACCCGACTTTCTGCTTTCACCACCCACGAAGGCTGAAGCCAGTTGCACAGTGATTCAGACCCAGCTCCGCTTGTGTGGAGGCAGTACGGAACGTTACAGGCGCAATTACGGGCTCCCATTAAATATTCCTCTTGTCAAGGCCACCACTGAAACATTCGTGTGTGTTTGAACCGGTGGTGTTAATTGGACCACAGTACTTAGATGTGTTTTCTGCAGAGTCGTGACCCATGTCATTAGCTTCTCATTAGACACGTTAATTTTTTAAGACTTAGAATAATTACCTTTTTTTTCCAGAAGTTCCCCGTTTTACACTGAGCAGAAGAATCCGTCCTGCGGGCTGTAATTCGGAACAATCAGGGCAGCTTCGTGAGCTCTCTCCGTAGACTTTCAAAGTGGAGAAGGGAAGGGGCTGTAGTGGACGGAGAGCGAAAACCCTGCAGGGTGCGGGCTGGGAGGAGCGCAGGATCCTGCCCGGGGGGCGCAGAGAGCTTGGGGGTGACGTGGAGCTTTCGGAGGGGCAGAGAGGTTCTGGATAAAACACTTGCCAAATGGAGGCGCGGCTCTTTGGTGGGATGCACAGCTAAGCGGTCTGTTCGCTCTCAGTTTTATTGGACAGATGTACCCGTCTAATAAATCTGCGGGCACTTGACACAGCTCAGTACCAAGTAATTCTCTTTCCTATATGCAGAGCTGCTGGCCTGAGCCCTAAGAATGGCGATTCCTGGGTTTTGCTGACACATGGTTATCCCGCCGGCAAGAACGGAGCACTTCAAAGATTCTGAAATATTTATTTGGCTAATCAAATGGCTTTTCATTATATAAAGAAGTCGCTCTGCTGACCCGAGATGATACGGACATGTGGTTTTTCCCGTGACAAGGGTCTGTTGTGGCATGTTTGGTGTCGCCTACAGCGTTCAGCCGGGGTTTTAGGGACCGTGGGGTTTGGGAAGAAAGCAGGACAGACCGGTAGCGGGAGGAAAAATCTCCACAGGGCCATTAGCCAGTATGTAGCCTTTTAAATGAATATCTTTTTTATAACTGATGCTTGATTTTCTGCATGTATTGGTGAGCCGTTAAATAAGTTATCCTTTTCCCCCCATCCCGCACTGGAATTCTAGTGACAGACTTTGATTTGGTTGGAATCAGCTCTACCTGAATCATTTTTGTTTGAATTAAATTTTTTTTTGTTTCCTAGCAACTCTAGTTCTTAAGTTGCGAATCGTTTCTGTTCGGTTACCTTGCTGTTTTATAAACGACGGCAGGGTTTTAACGTGATTCTGAAAAGCATAGCTCGCTAACCTAATTTGTAAAGTTAGTTGAAAAAATTCTTCTTCTATTACATGTAGTGTATGTGTGTGGATATATATACACACATACGTACATATCGGTTAGTTTTTTAAACAGTTGTGAAGGTAACCAGTCTGTTTATACATTGCTGCATAGGCACAGAGTAAACTTGTTAGCTTTTTGTTTATTTTAACTTGGAAGAAGCCGTCAGAGGATTCCGTTGCGGCCCCGTGCAAGTGAAAAGCAGAAGCGCCGGTCCCAGCCCCACGACGACGCGGCCGGTCGGCACCTTCGCGTTCCCCTCGTGCCGGGGAAGAGCAGCTTTTCCTCCTCACCACGGAAAGGGCTCTCAGGACCAGCCCATTAAGCTTTCTCCACGCTCACTTTTCCCCGTGGCTGAGGAGGACGCACGTGCTCGGCAGAATTCGGCACAAACGAGGGTATTTCCACAGAGAAAGTCTTGATGCTTCTCTGCACGCCTGTTGCCGGCCTTGTCGTGTGGCTGCGATTTTGAAAAACAGCCTGAGATGGTTAAAGAGCAAAAATTTCTGTCTCTTTTTCATTTATTCTGTTGGTTACGCCCAGCTTCGTAACCTTTCGGGAGCCCCTGAATTACAATGCGTCTGGTTTTTACTTAATATTCTACTTGAAGCTAAAGTCTGCTCTCACTAAATCAGCCTTTCACAAATGGAATATTTTTTCACTTCTTGCTGGGTGGGTCCATACACTGAAAAATAGGTCAAGAACAGTAATCTAAATCTACTGCTAATAAATAATTAAAGCTAATGGAATTTGCACAAGATCTGTGAGCTGAAATATTTCAGAAAGTACTATGGTGTACATTTTGCTACTGTAAATCACGATTTTTTATTTATCATTGAGCTAGGTTGAAGCATATCTATAAATGTAACTTAGATTTTATTTTTTTTTGGTAAAGAGAAAATACCAGCATGTTAGGGTATTAAAATAACTAAAATATCATAGAAAATTGGTAACACTGTGATTCCTTCTTTAATGATTGATTTCAAGTAAGTACTTTAGCAGCCTTAAGCAATAAGAGGTTTTATATCTCATTAAATCTTAGTGTAAATTGAGCAATAAGTTGTTTGCTCATATGATTTAATTCACCTTATATTTTAGGAATTAAATAAGTCAGATAAGCTACTGTCGAATACCTGTTTGGACAACTGTCTGGGATTTCAGTTTCACATCTTTTAGAGCAAAGCAAAGTGGAGCTTGCTGGAACTAATTAAACGTAAAGACTTAAATGTTTCTCTTAGTGCGCCTGCAATCACATGTGCCGGGGTTCTCTGGTGGAAAAACTGCGTGTTCTGGATTTTTTTCATAACTGTGGGTGCAAAGAAATAATATTTAAAACTTGTGTGTTGGTGACTGAGCGATCCCAACTCGTTCACCCGTTTACCCACAGCAGGGTGAAGCGGGTGTCCTTGCTGCCGCTCTCCATGAACCAGCAGAACCGCTCGCTAAGAATTCCAGTCAGCTGCCTCATTTCTGCGTTTCACGGCGACGGGTCGCGTCCTCAAAGGACGTAATAACCAAACACACCTCGGAAGCTGATGCCGGCTTTCTTCTCGAATCCCTCCTGCTCGGCTGCCTTTTACCTTTCTGCGTTTCTAGGGAAGAGAAGCTCAACAACGTTATCGAGATCGGGGCTGTGCAGGCCCCTGGATAAACATCCTCCCAGTCGCCGGAGACAAAAATATCCTTTCTTCCTTTTTTTTTTTTTTTCTTTTTGTGAAAGTCCATGCGAGAAGGCACCTGGCTGCTCAGCCCCGCGGATTTTGAGCGCGAGGGCCGCTTGTTCGTTCCTTCTGACGGGTGGGCTAACAAGGAAGGAAATGCAAAAGGGTGAGATGGCAGGAAAAGCCGGAGCATCGCGCCGGTGATAAGGCAGCTCAAAAATAGGTTGTGACAGCTGAACTAATGATGTCACCGACGCTGATCCAAGGGGGCTGCTTCTCATTACGATTTCTCTGCCAGGCATAGTGACACGCACCGGCCAGTGCCCGTCTTGAGGAGACGATAGGGAGAAGGAATCGTCAGAGATGTGGCACAGGAGAACATTTGCCCATTTTTTTGCTTTGTTTTATTCTACACCAGCACAGCGGTTCCGTAGCTGATAAAGGTGTGCAGGTCAAGCTTAGCCTGGCTGGACCACTTTATCAAAGCTGGGTCATAGGGCTCTTGTTGTGACATTTAGAGATAAGCGTTTGGGAGGTAAATGAGATGGAGCAGCCTGCGAAGGGGATCAGAAGGTGCCAGTGTCGCTTCAGACCTTGAGTAAATTACAAATATGGTGTTGGTAGCCTGGCCATCGCTGTGTCCTTTGTGCTGCACGCAGTGTATTAAGACAGCAATATATAAATAATGTAGTTTAGTTGTCAGAAAGATGCATTTGTTGCACAGGTTTTCACTGTAGATTTATTCTCATGTTTGTTTTCCAGAGAGTTATTTTTAATGAGAATGGAAAGGGAGTTAAAAATCATTTGGGTTCAGATTTCATTGTGTAACTGCTTGATCAAAATGTAAACTCGTTGTTCATACTCTGGTAAAGGGAAAATGCTGTATTAGCTTTCAGCTATCAGATTTGATTCAGATAATGATCCAGCATCCTAATTCATAGTCTCTACTTCAGATAGGAGTTTGTCTGTGATAGAGCCTTTTTCAGAAAACTGCTCTTCCCCGATAAATCATCCAGAGAGAGAGAGAGAACGCGCACGTTTCGACGGCACGGAAAAATCGGCTAATAATGTGATTGTATGGGAGCACTCCAACACATCAGTGCATTTGTGTTGATAAATTATCATTTGTTTTCATGTTCGGGCCCATGTACCCTTTTTAGCCGTTCTGCTTGATGGCAGTGATCTGCTGGAGCTGGATGCTTTTCCTGTTTTGATCACAGCCCAGGCAGTAAAGGCCACTCCACTTTAAACAGATAATAAATCATGCGGTGTCCTTGCTCTAACCAACGTTACAGATTCCCCCGGGTCTGAACCGAACGTCCTTCTTTCTGTTCAGTTTAGTGCAAAGAAGGTAAAATTCTGTTTGATGTTAGTGTAATATTTTGAGACAAAGTCTGATGAGGAATTTTTCCAAAGTGCCAAAAATAAATCTCGCCGGCAGAGTTTTAGCTGGTGACTCGAGGCATATGTATTCCTGACTGCTGTTTATTTTTACTTCCCTTTTTGTTGTGAGCTGTCTCAAGTGGTGATGCTGTTTAGCCAAGGAAGGAATTACAAAAGTAGCCTGTAAACTCCTTCCAAGGGGGGAGGAAGAGAGGAGAAAAAAACAGAAAAAAAAAAGGTGTGAAGGAGCTTGTGCCTTTTGGGAGGGTGTGTGCCGTTTATCCACTGACTTGGTTGCGTTTAAATGGCTGGAGCAGATCCCTCGCAGTTACTTTCAGCCTGTTTGCTCTGTGAAGGTAATGAACGTGGGATGCTTCGGCTCTGCTGCTCAGCTATGACAGATTTCAAGATGTTGCAGAGATTTCACGGTGTCAAAGCATTTGACCCTGTTAAACCACATGCTCTAATGACCCGTGCGTCCCAGGTTGCCCCAGATGGGTTCCTGTGGGATAACCGGTGCTTCACCAGTGGGACTGGATCACTTAGAGCTGCCTTCTCCTGTGTCGTGAAGTGTTTGAAGAACAGCTTTACCGACAACAAAAGCTGCTCTCTAAATCAAACACAACACGTTTTCTTTTTATAAGGCACAAATTTTGCTTGGGGATGGTTTGATCACTGGGAAGACTGTTTAGCATCCTGAATTGGCTAAATGAAGGATGTGTGGGAATCAAATTTTGTACTTGAGAGCGTTTTCTTGGCTTTGGGATGCCCCTTCTATTCCTTTTTTTTTCCCCGCCACTACTTTCCCTCTTCTCTCTGCCATAAACATCCAACAACAACATCTCTCAGTATTAAAAATGAATTTGAAAGCGTGGTCCTGACATAGTTTATATCATGAAATAAATGTGCTGCAAAGCCCGTCTTTCAAAAGTCAGCGCGTGTCGGACGGCGCTGTTCAAGAGCCTGCCCTGCTCTTGAGCATCCTGCGAGCAGGAGACTCGGGGCCGGGCTGGAGTTAGATCTCCTGTATTTCTGCTTTCGGTTTTGACACCAGTTTGCTGGCTGGTGCCAAACTAGCCAGTAAATTCAGAGGCGTTACCAGGGACAGAAGCCCTAAACCTGATGATTTCCTAGCAGATGAGGTTTTTGTTTCAAGAAATGTTGCTTTGCTTGGATGGTGTAATTTTTCCCGGCTTCAGAAAGGGTGCCGGTGTCCTTTCTGTAAATCTAACGTCTCTGTCGGTAGTTTCACTGTGCATTAAAACCTGCCAGGCCAGCTTTTAGCCCTGAATGTGAGCATTTATTTTGCTGGTGATGGTTATTGTTACTTTCCTCAGTGTTACTGTCATCAGGTTACAAAGAAAACGTGTGATAAAAGGTGCAAAACCCTCTGGTCTCCCGGAGGAAATGGGGAAAAGCTGCTCAACCTGCCCGTTTGCTTTGGGAGAGGCGTATTTTGTAGATGTTTGTGATACACGGGGACAGCGTGTACCCTATTTCTATCGTGAAACGGAGGACAGAGGAATGTCAGGAAACATTTTGGTGCCTTGACTTGATGTGAGAACAGAAGCATTGCTTGGTTTGGTGCTGAAGAGGGAGCTTATAAAGCTGCCACATTATCCTGAACTTGATAGGGATGAGCTGTATGTTAGTGCAGCAACCATGGGAGAAGGGGAATTTGGCTGATCGTTTGTCTTTGATAGCTTCATTTGCTATTTGCCCCTTGAGCCATTTCGCAGGGAGTGGGAGAACTCCTGATACTCCAACTCTCTGCATGACTTGTCATTTAAATGACAAAAATAACTTTGCAGAAAAGCCTACGTTTCCTTCAGGAAAATCAGATTAAATCCAAGGCTGAGGGTGTTTTGGTGAGTGGTTTAATGTCCGATATGTTGCATGACTCTAGATGTAAAAGCGAATGTGTTGGGAAATAGAATTTTCCAACTTTTAAGATCACCTTCTCTTCCAAAAGACCCAAGGCTTCAAGTGACCCCTTTTGCGTAGAGAAAATACTGCAAAGACCTCTTTAGGACCTCTTCCGTGAGGTTCAGGGTAGCGGGGGGCTGGTGACCTGTGCGGCGCTCGGGTGATTTTACAGTTACTTAAGTGGTTCGTGACTCTGCCAGTCGTGTGCGGTGTTCTCAGAGCAGGGCTCGTGGCTGGAGGGCACGTCCAGAGGGTGACGGCACCTCACGTAACCCTAAAAATGGCTCTTGAGCACCCACACTAGGTCTGGGCAGCTGTGCCGTGGAGATCCCCAGGATGGAAAATGCATCTTCTTTCTGGGTAACCCACTGCTCTGCTGCTCTCTCAAACAACGCAGCCTCGTGTTGCTCTTTTATACCTCTTAGGGATTTATTTTGGGCTCTAAGTGTGCTGTGAAATCGCTGCTTGTGCCTCACCCCAGCAAAAGGAGGAGTCCAGCTTCTTGGCTGTGTATGAATAATACAATGTCCTCAGCAAAGTGACAGGATTCTATTCTTGAGGCATGCATATAATGAGAATTCTGAGAATTTATAAGTGAATTAGACCCAAAGCAGGTTAAAGTAGAGCCACTGAGAGTTTTATGCAAGACAGATATACCTTTGTTGTCCTAAAATATCGTGGTCACTAAGTAATACGCTATAAACTTGTAGAGTGATTCTGTGGGCAGTATTTGAATTTTTTTCTCTGATGTGGCTTGTCTCCAGTTCTCTGATGGCTGAAGTCGGAGCACTCTTGAGAAACTAATAAATAAGATAGACCTCTTAGAAAATGGCAACAGTCTTAGTTGAAATGATGGTCCAAAGTTATCTTCCTTTAAGCCTGGCTTCTCCCGTTTGTGGAGATTCCTTTGGCATAAGTTCAGAGGTGTAGCTGCTGTTGAGGTAGATAGAGGTATTTACTTCTAATCGCATTAGTGTTTCAGCTGAATTAGGGGGCTGAAGGCATTCTGTGCTTACCCAACATCACTACAGTCTTGTTAATTAATACTGTTTGCAGCGGATACAGGTATCTGTCAAACTGGAAATGCAGACTTGTTCAAAACGAGTTGTAAGTACACTGCCATTTGAATGAAAGCTCCCGTAAAACCCGATCGGAATTGAAATAGTGTTGCAGAACTGAAAACAGCGTTAGGAAAAACTTGAAAACAGCTTGTTCACATTTTTCTGATGAAATGTCTTGCTTCTGTCTTCTAGGACCTGCGCAAACAGGTAGCTCCGTTACTGAAGAGTTTCCAGGGAGAGGTAAGAATTGACGCTTCTCGCGGCGCTTCACTTGGCTCTGCCCTGCTGGCAGCCTGGCAGCCCTCGAGCAGAGAGCGTTGCCGACGTTCAGCGCGCAGGATACGTGTGGGATGCGCTGGGTTTGTGCTGGAAAAGCCAAACTGGTCAAATTGCTTGGGGTGCAGCAGAGCTGAGCCCCGCGCTCACCCTGGTGGCATGTGCTGCCTCACCGGGCCTCAGCGACCTGCTGGTTTGTGAACGCAACGTAACGTACAGGTACAAACCTATGAAGATGCTAAAAATAGTCTTTCCCATAAAAATCTGGCCTAGAGGCTTGGTGGGCGACCTGAAGTTGGCCGGTGTCTGTTGGGAGGGCAACAGAAGGCGTTAGCAGCTCAGGTGCCGCCTCTTGCTTGGATTTCTCTTCCCACCACTCCGCTGAGAAACACACGATTTGAGCGATCGCAAGTTTAAAAGCCAACGGCAGTTACTCTGAAGAATTTCTGTGGGAAAAGGCAGCTGGGCCCATTACAGGATGGTACGTTGTAGCTGTGGACAGCACTGAGAGCGCTCGCCTCACCTGAGAGCCCGGGCCGGATGGGAGCTGTCGTAGTGCCGCTAGGAAAATGTCGTGCATGAAGTTTGCAAATTATATTTCTCCTTAGAAAGATCTGTGCCGACGTGGGGCAGCACATTTCGGGTTTAGCTCACACTCTGTTACACGTCGTAGAGCTCTGCTCTTAAAAGTTAGCTGTGTTAAAGCAGCAGCGCTTTTTACTCTCTCAATCTACAAGTTGTTGGCTGATTTTATGTCATTGCGGATCCTGTCAGAGCACAGAGAAATTCCAGAGGGTGTTTTCAGAAGTCTGCCCAGGGAATTAAGTGCCCAACTCCTGTTATCTGTAAGGAGAGTTGCATTTCTGATTGCTCGTACGTCCTGCTGACGGTGTATCCCAAATAGACAATAATAATCTTAAGAGCAGTATGATATTTTTTATTTAATAACCCGATTTCCTGACTGCTGCTAGAAATAAACGAATAAACAGGACAACTTTGTCCTTGATATATCTGATAGTGATTTGTGAGAACAAAGAGTGACTTGTGTGAGTCCGTTTGCCAATGGAAATTTACACTTTCGAATCGCCCCAAGTGGATTGCAGTGCTCTTAAAACCTTTTCACCTCAGTTTCAAGCTTGCAGTGCGCTGACTGAATAGTGTGCGTGTGCTTTCAGCACTGTCCTTTAATGAAGGGAATGTCTGAGGATTAAGGAAGAGTCGTAAATCCAAATTCAGCTGCGGTGAAGGAAGATTCTCCCGTTCGATCTTGCCTGTTGCAGACAGCTCGCTGTTACCTGGGCATGGCTTGTGTGTTCTCCTCTTCTGCTTCACTAACCTAAAAGTGAAGTTAATGTTGGTATAAATTCAAACTCACAAATTGCAAGAGTAAAATTTGTTGGCAGAAATCCCCTCTTACGTAAGTAAAGCACGAATATGGTAAGAGATTGTGCTGCTGAATCTCTGAGACGGTGATTCCAGTTTCCCTAATCTGGACAGGGGTTTAGAAACCTAGAAAACCTGAACTAATTGTGACTGACTACATAAACGCAGAACATTAAACTGTGAATTGTAGTATTTGATTATAGATATAATTGCTGTGTCTTGTTTTGGAGGGAAAATATCAAGAATATGAGCCTGATCTGTTGAGTTATATTGAATTTTTCAGTATGTGGATTCGATCCCTGGTTATTGTTAAGGCTGACTTTCCTAAAGATTGTGAGATGAATGCTCCAGGTATCTCAAGAGGGAATCGTGCTAAGCTTTTCTCCATTTCCAATCTACGGGAGATGCCTCGACGTGCTCTCTCCGGCGATGGCTCAGGAGCAATATTGCCGGGGGCAGGACCCCCCTGCCACGAGCTCTGCTGGATTGCTTTGCAGTAGCGTGAGCATTGCTTTTTCGGTGACATTTAATGTCCTGGGAAGAGGTGGCAGAGGCCCCTTTGGGTCACATAGTACCTGTGCTTTGAGCTTTGAGCAGCGAGGAGGAAGGAGAAGTAGAGACTGAGCTGCTTCTGCTACACAAGGCTTTGGTTTTCAGCCCCAGACTAGAATTTTGGGGGTTTTGTCACAAAAAAAGCAGGAGTAAGCAGATAAAGCAAAGGTAGGCAGAGAAGTAGTGAAAATAGATGTTTTCTGGAGCCCTGACTCACTCCTCCATAGGCTTTGTACATGGAACGACCCAACTTGGGAGCACCGCCGCCTTCTCACTGGTAGCTCGTAAAGAAGCTACGAGAAAGGGTTCTTGCATGACAGGTAGCTCAGTCGGTTAGAGCGCGGTGCTGATAACACCAAGGCTGCGGGTTTGATCCCCGTTGGGTCCCCATGTGTTGCCTGATCTAGTTGAGATGCGTCCCTGCCCATGACAGGGAGGTTGGATCAAATGATCTCTACGGTCCCTTCCAGCCTGGGCCAGTCTGTGGTTCTGTGAGTCTAAGTGCTCAGCTGGGGAGTGTTCAGAGGGCAAACAGTCATAAGCAGTGCCGAAGTCAGGGGTGAAAGGATCAAAACAATAATACTACTATTAAAAAAACACAAAACACCCGAGATCCTTTTCATGCAACAGTCAGGGATTTCAAGCCAACGAAGAGCCACGCACAGGAGCGGTCTTGTAATACACTCGTAGGTGTTG
>NW_009693994.1:41880-51508 GCF_000703405.1 Apaloderma vittatum | reverse complement strand
TTTTTTAGCTCCCCAAAATGTGGTGAGGAACTTTTATGCCGTTCTGTGAACCAAAATAAAACGTGAAGCCTCGTGTGGAAAGAAGGAGATTCTTTGTTTTGGGTTTTACTTACCTCTTGGCAGGAAACTCCTCCCAACACCTCCCTCACACCTTGTTTTGCACCTGCTCGTCAGTGTTCCTGCAATCAGAGCAATGCCTTGGGGATCTCAATTTAATATTAGGAGCACAGGGCTACGTTTAGAGCATGGTGAAGCTACTCTTGAGCGAACTGCTCTTGGAAATAGCCTTGGTAGAGCTATATCAGCTCGGTGCTAAGCCCGGGCTAATATTTCATGTTAATGCATTGCCAATTAGTGTACATTTTCAATTAAAGCAGGTATGGTGCCGCTTCTCTGCCTCTGGAACATACGATGCCATGTGTTGTGTGGCCTCCCTTGGGGTATGTTGATGAGTGTCAAGTTTTTTATGGAAAACGGAGACTGAGGGAGCAAGGTATTGCTGTTGGGAGGGACCTCTAGATGTCATCTGCTCCAGCCCCACCGTTTCAGCAGGGCCTCCTAGAACTGGCTGCCCAGGACCGTGTCCAGATGGCTTTTTGAGTGTCTCCAAGGAGGAAGATATACTCGGTTTTGCTGGGCAGGCTATAAGGTAGCTTTAAGGTCAGAGTACTTGTAGGAGATTTAGAGACCCAACTTCATATCCCTCATCCTGCTCCAGACTCGGTTAAATCTCAGTCCTGTGGAGCAGGGTCCGGTTTCTCCATCCCTTTCTTGCCTCAAGCAGCCTGGCCTAGGAGAACTTGGCTGAGGGAAGCTCTACCGAAGGAGTCAAGAAGCAGCCTGACTCAGACATAAAACTCCCCGTGAAGCCTCCAGTAGCTTTTAGGGTGCTTTAATGCCAGTTTGTTGCTGACCCCACAACCTTTCTGGCTTCCTACTCCGCATTTGTTATGTTTGCGTGTGGTTTCAGTCAACCTCCTATGTGTTGCTGGTTAGAGATGATCTTTTCTGACTTTTTTTTTTTTTGTCCGTTTCTGGGGGGATGGAAGCAGATCAGGAAAAAATAAGCCACACCTGTGGCTGAGCACAGATTAATTCCAGTAAATCCTTAATTCGTTCTTAGTTGATTACCAGCTTTACAAGTATTTCTCCAGATGCTTACTGTAAGTGGCCACAAAATACAGTTTGGCTGCTCGAAGAAGATCAGATCTCCGTTTATCTATGCTGCTTTTTGGTGGACTCTTGTTTAGCCTGGAGGATGAGGGCGAAATATCTCTGGAAGATGGAGGAGAGAAATGCAGCTAAATTTATGACCTGTGTAGAGGGATCCATTAATCGAGGTTTCTCTTTATTACAGCGTTCCCACATTCCAGAGCCTTCCTGAGGAGATACTTAGTAAGCTTGCAGATGTCCTTGAAGAGGTAAGTGCTTTTAATTTTGAGAGCTAATGAGTTCAGAGTCTGCGGGCTTTCCGGTGCCAATATCCAGGGCTTTTTTTTTTTTTTCTTTTTTTGAAAGAAAAACTTCAAGATTTTGCTTCCAGTTACTGTTGACTGTTCCAGCCTGGTGAGAGGAGCTATGTGAAAAATTATTCCAGTTTTGAACTGTATTTTTAATTAGATTTCTATCCAACTGGGCAGCAAAACAGTTGTTCCTTGTGGTGTGCAGAAGGGAAACGTGCTTCTCCAGGTTCTGGTCCAGTGGTGGAGAAGGAGGGGATGTGAAAATACCATCTTTTTTCCAATTTGATGGGACGCTTTTGTTAGAAGGAGATATCGTACCTTAAAGGGAGGTGTCATGCAGAAAGCTGCTTACATAAGAGGTATATCAGAGAGGGGTGATGGAATACGTGTTGAGGTGGAGTCTGGATGGAGTCGTGCTTTGACTGCCTGGATATAGCTAGTGTTTCATTAATGTCAGACTTTTAAGGAGTTTTTATGTAAAGAAAAAGAAGTAAAAAACTGAACACCCCAACAACAAGAAACACAAAAAACCACACCAAAACTCACGCCCTAGTCCCCTCAAAAAACCCAGCCCCCTCCAACAACCCCCAACCTTGCCCTGTAAGTGAATGTGTAGAAGGACTGGAAAATATTTGAGTAGCATTGCCGGCAGTCTGTCCACGTAGTTCATTCACGTAGAGCTCTGTTCTGGACCAGCAGAATTGCATGTGATTAAATATTAGAGAAACTGTTAATAAAAACCTTTTGAAGTGCAGCCCCGTATGATTTAACGGCAGGAAATCTCTATGTATAACACTATTTTATTTAATTCCTTGTTGGTTTTTCTCGTACATGCCTTGCAATCATGAACAGCTCTAATAACTATGGTTCTAGAAAAATGTTCGTATTACCACCTCTGCCAGTGATTTTAAACGGCACCATCGACGTTTAAATTGATTTTTTTTTTCCCAAGGGATTGATAGGGCATTGCTACATCCTTGCCTTTTTATTTAGTATACAGATAAGTTTTGTAATCCCAACAAATCGGCTGTTTGTCATACAGAATAATTGCATATTCATAGATAAGCTTTATTTCCTTTACTGCCGGAGAAGCGGTCAGATTTAGAGAGAAAAGGCATATTAACTTGATATGCTAGGAATTAAATTTGCCTATCTCAAAGCCACCTGCCTAGCCAGAAACAGACAGTTTAATTTTCTTGGGTTGCATACCCAGCTTTAAGCTGCTTATCAAGAGTTAAGGAAAAGAGTAAGGTCAACAAAACTTTTACAGGGCTACTCAGAGTTCTGTTGCGGGGAGAATAAAGAATCGTAGCAAACATCAGTGAAGAATTGAGGCATGAAAGCAGCATCTGTGGGGTAACACTGTACTCCCAGGATGGATGCTATGGTAGGAAAGACTGATTATTCCAGTCTGTACTGGGTTATGTCTCCCAGTTTCCTATTTGGAATCGCCTTTGTTACTCCCTCTGGGGTTGTCTCTGAATTAAAATATCACATTTTACATTTAAAAAAAAAAAGATAACTGCTATGAAATACCGCATTTTGTGTTTAGCAGTATCTAACTTACTGAAACTAAGCAGCGATAACTTTATTTTATCCTCTCTGCTGTAACAAGGATTGGATAAAAGTGACTGATTTGGCACAGTTTGAGGCAGGGGAGACGAAAAAATATCTTAATGGCAGGATTTCACACAGTTTTTCTTTTGATGCAGCACTGTGATTAATGCAGTGCTGCTCCTTGTACATTCTTTACATAATTTCTAAAAACTGTTAACTAAACTCAAGAAGCCAGGAAAAAAGACCAAACCAGCTAGTTTAATTGCCTGTTATCCAAATCAAGCTTGGAAATGGCATTACAAAGGCAGTGGGGAGGAATAAAGGTCGGCGTTTGATAACATAATTCCATTTCTAGAATTGAAGTACTACAACAAGTTCCTTGGGTAAGCTGAGAATTAAGAAAACCCAGGGGAATTTCTTTTTCCTCTTGCTGCATCTTCTAAACTGTGCGAATTAACTCCTGTTGATGAAATTGCTCATACTTTATATACATGGGAGTAGAAAAAAGTCTGGGTTTAACCCAAGTAACCAATATACTGAGGTTTTTTGCCAAGAAATCTCCCAGGAATTGGCCTTCCAGGGCCATAATGTGCCCCTCTTCCAGGGCCTGGTCTTGGGGAGAGAGGTTTCTCCAGCTGTCAATCATCGCAGTTGACACCAAGCTCAAAGCAGATTTAGGTGGCACCTGTAGTCTTAGTCCCAGGATTTGGGAATCACTACTAGACCCTGGCACAACTTTTCCAATCTACATTTTTTTCCTCTATGGGAGGAACAAGTTTTCTATTTATATTAGAGCGGCCAATATCATCCTATCTCTGCTGCCTGTCTCAGATGCAGGAGGGAACTCGTAGCACTAGAGTCCAGTAGAAGTCCAATGCTTAAATTTTTAGAATGGAATTAGTATTATTCTAAATGGTTGGGTTTTTTTTTTCCTTTTTTCTTTCTTAGTGCCTACTTTTTCTTTTGAAAAAGCCCTTCTAGACCTCTTTCTCACTCTTCAAGCAGCATGCCCTGGCAAAATCGTTTCACTGTACTGTATTTTGGTAAAGAACATCAATGTGTTTGTGTTTTAATATTGGAAGATTGATGTAGTTGGGGAAGATAACAGCCCCCAAGATGCTGCTTCAACATAGCTGTGTGCCTTACCCCCATCTGAGTGCTCCCTGTCTCAAGTTAAATACCTGAATCGGTATTTGTTGTATAAAGATCTTTACTCAGGATGAATGTTTGGGAGGAGAGAGAAGAGGATCTTCCCTAGCTTCAGATCTTGGAGAATTTTCACTTCTCTTTCTCATGGGAATGGAGAAACTTGTATCTGTAAGGCCTCAGAGGTACTGTAAGAAGCCCTTGGAGTCACGACGCTGTTAATATTACATGGACAGTGTGCCACTGGTGTCTCACGCAGTGATTAGTTGGAACTAAGGTTGCCAGTGTTTTTAGTCTTTGTGGATTAACTCCATCAAACGAAATCCTTAAGGGACAAAGATGGCGAGTCTTAAGTGGATTGAATTGCCAAGGGACTACACTGCAGGTGAGAGAATGAAAAATTTATGGTCGTAGAGGAGAAAAACCAAACAAAAACCCCACCATTTCCAATCTCTAGGGTAATTTCCCAAGATGTGACTCCTCATGATACACCTACAGGTGCTTTGTCTCCCTGTAGCAGAACAGGGTGCCTGTAGGACCCGTATTTGCCCACTGTTAAGCATCATTGCTTTGTGTTGGTGATCAGGAGAGGGTGAAATCAGGCGAGTGGACGCTTCGTGGAGGGAGCAGAGTTGCATTTTTTTCTGCCCAGTTGAAGCACGACACCTTTTTCCATGAAGCTCCGTGTATAAGAACAAGAAAGAACTGCTGGACATGAGGGGGGAGTGGCAACGGGTAGACCTCCTATCAGTAGCCTTCAGCTTTCCAAGAGCTTCGCAGGAGGAAAGGGATATTTCTGACTGGGGAGTAGGTGCTGAGAAGAGGGGAACCAGCGGGCAGGCTGAAGGGCAACCCGCTTGAGAAGGTGTTTCAAATGTCTGGAGGAAGTGGAAGGCTAGTTCAAGGTTCTGTGTTCCCAACGTGGCCGAGGAGGATGAGCTAGTAGTTGGGTGTGGGCAGCCTTCAGAGATTCAGGGCTGGCATCTCTTCTTTTTGTTTTTTTTTTTTTGTTTGTTTTCTTTGAGGTAAAAAATAGAGATTTCATTTCAGTCTTGAAGTTGATTTGCCTTCTCGTAGCGCTTTTTCTCTTTTAGGATTATCCTCTGTGTCGTTCAAATGTAAAGCTTGTATCCTTGAAAGATTGATATCTTAAATCAGCACTTCAGGTAACAATAAGCATAATTAGGGTTGCTTGACCTTGTCTTTCTTGAAACCATTTCCAGTTGGTTATGATTTTGATGGCTTATCCATTTAATCTAAAATTATTCGTTGCAGCTGTTGGCTACAGGTGATTTTTTTTTATTTTATTTTATTTTTCCCCCCAACTCAAACTACTAATTCTGTTTCAAAGGAGGAGATTGCTTTGCCTATATGTCAGGGATGAACTTGTTATCCACCTGAATATTTCTCCCAGCTCCGTTGAGGTATGGTGGGCTTTCAAGGTTTAGGGGAAAGGAGTAAGAATTTACAGAGCCTGGAGGAGCTGGACAAAATAATCTGTGGTTTAAAAGTTTCATGTTTATAAATACGCGGAAGGGGGTTGTATTCAGGTTTCGTTGGCATTTTCAGCTCTAGCATTTTTCTAAATCCCATGTGCTTGGTGTTTCTTCACTGCTTGAGTTTTAGCAGATTAATCCATGTAGGACGTTTTACGTGTGGATCCAAGTGACAGAAAGCAACAAACGCAATTGCACTTGGGTTACCTAAATGCTGGAGGTTCTTTTTTGTGTACATCATGTCAAATCTAAACTATGTCAGATGGATTCTTCTTGTATATTGTGTATCCAGAATGCTAGCGTTGCCATATGTTTTTGTGGTATGATTATAAAATATAGCTATATAATATTGTGAATGTGTCCTATAAATTATATATGGCTATAAAATAGATATTTAAATATAATATAAATATGACTAATCACCCTAAATCAAGTATGTGAACCACTTCATTAACTAGTCTTAGCTTTTCCTTGCTGTAACTGTACAGTTTGGCTTGGGTGGTTAGGCTCCATTTCTCCCAGTGTGCCTTTTGGAAATGGTTTCACTGGAAGTGTTGATACTTGACCCTTAAATTTAACGCATTGTGGAGCTCCAGGCACCAGAGATGTGCTTCCTTCAAACCCAGGCAGCTACTTTTTGGCCACCTTGTTGATCCCAAAGCATTATATGGTGACAGGCAGGCAGCGCTGCCAAACGATTTGAGCAGTACAAGCGAGGAGAAACGTGTTAAATGCTGCTGGCAGCCGGTGCCAAGCCTGAAAATGTAGTTCTTCCAGCTGCAAGAGCATGTCTTGGGAGTATGATCTCAAAGTGCTGAAAGCATGGATCACAGTGCCCGTCTGCAGCCATTTGATTCATTTCAGTGGTGAGAGTTGCTTGCTGCTTTTTTTTTTTTTGACTTTTCCCCCTAATTCAAGAATGAACTTAATAAGGCACAAATGGTGAAAGAAAACCAAAATTCGCCTCTGTTGCTAGTGGTACTCTTTTCCCTGCAGCTCCTGATCTTGGAGAAGGTTTGTGTGCGTAGTTCGACTTCGTAAGCTGGCTTGGGCAGAGCTGTCGTGTCTTGCCAGGCTTTGTGCAGAGATGCTAACCGTCCTTCTTGCTCCACATTGTGAAATTAGTATGGATCAGAAATTCTTAGGAAGCCTCCATTTAATTAATTGAGTCAGAATACAATTCTTCTTTTATGCAGGATTGTGTGGCAACAGTGAATAGAACATATGAAAAATATGCAAAATTAATTAGCTTTCAATATAATCAGGTTTGGCGTTTTTTTTTTTAACTCTGCCTGAATAAGGTTGAGGGTCGCTCTTCGGGAAAGAAAACCAGGTCTATGTAATCCTTTGCTCGTCCGTCCTACGGGTAATGATAGGTTCTGCCTGGACCAAAGCTGATCTGCAGCAGGTATTGATCTGATTTAGAGGCACAAACTAGGTTTGAGGGGGAATTACCAATAAACAGGGAAGAATAAAATGTTTTGCTTAGGAATTTTTATTCATTTATTATTTATTCTTTTTTATTAAAGGAGATGTATTTACCAAAGGAGCTATGGGATATAGAGTTAGGGAAGTGCTGCCTGTGGGGAGACAAAACAGGTTGAATCAGTCATGATTCAATCATAGAGGGACAAAATTAATGGCCCTCCTGAGTGCTCTGTTCTTCTGCAGTGGCAGAAATGAAGGAGGCATTTCTTCACCCAGCGGTTAATAGATCTGCAAAATTTAGTGTTAGAGGGCAATGCAGTTGGAGAGAAGCTTTGTGGATTGAGGAGGACACTTGTAATACAAGTAATGAAGAAATAATTTTAAAAACTATTGCCTGATGAAGCAGCTTGCAAGGAAACTCAGAATTTCATTAGGTGAATGGTTCGGTCTAACTAGAGAATACTTTTTTTTTTTTTCACATTTGGGGCTGTTACTTCATATGAAAGCGGGTTGAAGGGTAACAGGACAAGTTGTCTAATGTTAAGTCAAAATTTACCACCAAACTGAATAAACCATTTAACTCTCCCATCCATGTGATTATTTTGATAGTTTCCATGGCTGCTCTGTCCTAGCAGCAATGAAACCCAGAAAAAAACTAAATGAGATGATACTGATACATGACACTGTTATTTTACTTTTTTTTTCCCCTCTACGTGTTTGGCATCTGGCACCCAAGGTGCTTCCTACCACACTTCTTGTCTTGGATGGGAGCCCAGCAGAAAGCTGCCTTTGGGCCACCCAGTGATGGCTGGATCTTGACAAACAAAAATCAACCAAATAATGTCATGTCTGAATAACAGGGATGGAAAAAGAGAGTGTGGTGGAAATGGAGAATGGAAACCCAGGAATACCGAAGCTAAATGTGGTTTAAGATTTATCTGGTTAGTGTGACCGTGGTTGAAGAACAGAGTGCTGCTGGTCAAAAGAAAGGTGCTGGAAGACCAAGGTGTAACCTTGGCTGATGGGCTCCTTTTTCTCAATTTTACTGCTTTTCTAGAGGTGTTACGGTGCCTGTAATGCAGGAAACTGGAGTTATCAGTACCAACAGAGTGTGTGGACTTCTTTATACAAACAGCATAGGAGATTTTGCAAGTAGGGAAAAAATTGCCTTAAAATACGGATACAGGCACTAGTACAAAGATGGGATTATTAGGAATGGATGAAGAGAAGGCCCTGTCTTGAGGTCTCTTGGGCATTGGTGTTGTGGGGTGCGCTGTGCCTCCAGTTTAGCAAGAAATACTCTCGTGTCCCTACCAAGGTCTTAGCTAAGTCCACCTCTGGCTTCTAAAATCTTGGCTGCTGCCCTTGCAGCCTTACTGAGGTTGCTCTTGTTTCATCCACTGACCCAGTGGGTCACCCAAATCTTTCTCTTGCCCTTTCTCCACAAAATCACAGACTAGTTTGAGTTGGAAGGGACCTTAACGACCATCTAATTCCAACCCCCCATTATGGGCAGGGACACCTCCCACCAGCCCAAGTTGCTCCAAGCCCCGTCCGACCTGGCTTTGGAAACTTCCAGGGATGGAGCAATCCACAGCTTCTCTGGAAAACATGTTCCAGTGTCTCAGCACCCTCACAGAAAAGAATTTAATCCAAATATCTAGTGTAAATCTACCTCTTTTCAGTTTGAAGCTGTTACTCCTTGTCCTATCATGTCCCTCCCCATCTTCCCTGGAGCCCCTTCAGGCACTGGCAAGTCACTTATGGTCTCCCCAGAGCCTTCTCTTTCCCAGGCTGAACAGCCCCAACTCTCGCAGCCTGTCTCAGCAGAGGTGCTCCACCCCTCTGATGTTTTTTTTTTTGACCTCCTCTAACAGGTTCATGTCCTTTTTGTGTCGAGGCCCCAGAGCCAGACACAGCACTGCTGGTGGGGTCTCGCCAGAGCAGAGGGGGAGAATCACCTCCCTTGACCTGCACCCTAAGGATATAGGTGGCTTTCTGGGCTGTGAGCGCACGTTACTGGCTCATGTTGAGTTTTTCATCCAGCAATGCCCCCGAGTCTTGCTCTCAGGGCTGCTCTCAACCCATTCTCTGCCCAGCCTGTGCCTGGGATTGCCCTGACCCAGGTGCAGGACTTTGCACTTGGTCTTGTTAAATTTAATGAGGTTTGTAAAATCTCTGTTGCTTTTCCTTCCCATCATTTTCCCCTCTTTCTCCAGTAAAATCCCTATACTGAACACACACAAAGCCATTTCCCCGGCTTACACCCGCTTGGCATGGGTAACAGTCTTCTCGGGGTGAGGCCAGTTGGCAGTGGGTGCAGCTGGCAAGCAGTGCAAACCCACCCATCCCAGAGGGCTTCTGCCAAATGAGCTTTGGAGCCGGGAGTTATGGTCTCTTTTTAACTGATTTTTGCCAAATGAATTTTAAAATCGCTCAAGAAGTAGCTTGCATTTACACTGAAAATCCCAGTGGCTTTAGGGGGATCTTTTTCTGGAGGCTTTCCATGGGGAGACTATGGGAGTTTATTGTTGTTTG
>NW_009693994.1:36312-41851 GCF_000703405.1 Apaloderma vittatum | reverse complement strand
CCCTTTTTTTTTTTCCTGGGCTTATTTCTAAAACCGCAAGCGCAGAATCTGGGTTGTTTGGGGTTTTGTGTTTTTCTTTTGTTTTCCAGCACAAAAATTGTAAAATCCACTGAAGTTAGGTCAGAGCAGCCCAGCTGGAGAATTGCATCTCTTATGGCCACCAGAAGCACACGGCTCACTCTATTGATGTAAACCTCCACAAATGATTCCGAAGGACACTTGGAAGGGTAGGAGTTTGGAGTTCTTGAGGGATTTCCTAATGCGGTGCAGTAGCTTGCTGTGCTGCTCTGGAGCCTGCTCGTTAGCATCAGATATTAGTTGTTGTCCCTGTTCAGCGGCACCCAGCAATGAGGATGCAAAAACCAATGCTGGAGCCTGAATTTTCAAGTGCGGCGTTCGTAATGCAAATTTTGTGGTGTGGTTTCTGTTTTTAATGTAGCCTTCAAAAGAGTTTTATAGCTGCCTGTTTTTACAGCTTGCGTAGCATCATCCTATCCAGCTTAATTATACCGTCTCCCTGCAATAGGCATCCCTTTAATTAATAGACACCTCTCAGCCACGTCAATAGGTAGAAGACGTGACTCCAGCAGCGAGGGGTTTACCATCAGCACACATAGTGAAGGCAGCCTCATGAAACAACTTTCAGCAGAGCAGCAAAAAAAAAAAAAAAAAACAACCCACAAAATGCTGCTTCAAGCTCCAGTGTTTCATTTTTATTATTTTCCGTAATATGGGTTGATTAGATGTTAAAGCTTTCTGTGATAAGGCACTGATATGATGTGCTTGCCATTGCGGCTCTCAGGTTATACAGGTTTTTTGGGCATAAATGCTCTTTGACGGGTTGGATTAAACCCAGCTGTGGCCCATCAGGGATATATTTTTCTGTTCTCTGTAAGCAGATTCTTCAGACAGTCTGTCACAGCTGTGAAAGAAAAAAAAAATGCACACATAAAAAACCAATTTTGTGGCTTGTTGTGTTTTTTGTTGCTAATCCTGGATGTTTTCTAGGGTTTTGCAGATATAGATACATAGATAGAAATATAGAGATATAGAAAAGTTAAGTAAATCCATAATTTATCATTTGCACCCGTAGATATGCAGATTCTCTTTTAAAGTGCAAGACAGCTGTGAATTTTTGGTGGCACTTGGGACTACAGGGAGATTAGAGGGTGCGGCTGAGGAGATCCAGGTGAACATCCCCTGTTGTCTAGCAATGTGCTTAATTTTCCCAGTTCCAGTAGTTCACCCTTTCCAGTTTTACGAGGCTTTGCAACATGCGTTCCGGCAAAACGCAGACGCATTCTGTTTTTCTGTGCATTTTGTTTGCTGCTTTTCCCTGCAGATGGGCCAGGGCCAATGGGAGGGTGGTTGCCCTTCACATTTTTGGGGTTGAGCAAATACAATATATTCAATTCAAACTGAGATGTAATGTTCCGATTTCTGCTGCCGTCCTTGGGACGTGGGCAAAGCCTCTGGGCCAAAACCTCTTCCAGGATATTTCCCTTTTCATCTGGGGAAGTTTAGAATGGAACTAGAAAACCTGGATCAGACTTGAGGCAAGAAATCCTCTTTTTTTTTTTTTTTTTAAAAGTCCGCTTGTTTCTCGTGACGTGAGTATCAGCAGCGAGATGTCTTGCTGAAGTGTGGTGGGCAGAGTACAGATATAGCAAATGATCCGCTTTTTAATAATAATGCTTTAACTGCTGATTTTAAGATACAGCAAAGCTGTATAACAGTAAAGGACTATACAAAAATAACCACGTGAACATCTGCAGCAGTCCTGGTTCCTCCTGTGTCGGCCACTTAAGCTCAGGACTAGCAGCCTGGTTTGCATGGAGCATCTCTGGAGCCTGATACTGGAATTAAAAAGGAGGTTTTCAACCACTTAATGATTTCTGGGATGGATGTCCCTGGTGATAAGGCACTTGGCTTTGTGCAGGCTTGGAGAAGGAGGAGGATCAGGGCTTCGCTGGGCTTCACGGGAAGCCGAGAGGAAGACCATGCGTGTCTCTGGTCTGCTGAGCATCTCCTTCTGTGAGGTTATTTTAATAGCTGTTTCCAAAACTCCTGGATTTTAACCACATATCACTAGTTAAATAAAAACATACATACCTCTACAGGCTAGTTTGGTGGCACTGAACCAAAATCCAGCCTTTTTGCTTGTTTGAAAATATTCCATGATTTCCAGCCTCTAACTCTGACTGGTCTGAAGCAGAAAAAATTATTTGTTTTTAATAAAGCTCCTTTTATCTGTGAGGCACAGGCAACGTGCTTTTATCTGTAAAAGCAGAAAAAATATAATTAGCAATTCTGTTTAAAAAAACCCAAATATTAATTAACTTACTGGGTGTTTGCCCTTTGAGCCAAACTTTATTCGGCTGGTTTCTTCTATCCCGTTGCCCACAGTGACACCTACTGGCTCTTTGAACGAGGCTGGCGTGCAGGCTGCAGCCTCCTGAGCAAATGAAGGCAGGGATTAATTAGGAAAGCTGAAGAGAACAGTGGTCCTGGAGGCACCTGTTGCCACCAGGAAGGGCCACCAAGCTTCAAATGCTGGCCCTCCGTGCCAGGACATCAAGCTTCAAGGCTTCCAGCTGAAGAAGACCCTCTAGCAATGGAGCCAGTCTTAAAGCCCAGCTTTGTGCTAGATGGAAAACATCAAGCACTCAAAATCCTTCTCCAGACCTTGGCGCCTTCTTGAAATACACCCTGACTGGCAGGGTTGGTGGTTTTGGGGTTCTTGTTTGCAGTGAGGTTCTTTTTCTTGAGAAACGAATTTGCTCGCGCTCACTCGAGTAGCTTTCATTTCTGCGCCTGTGTGTTATTAAACATTCAATTAAGGTCTTGGACCGTACTTGAACTAACTTCTGATTTCCTGCCATTGATGCGGTATTTGCAGTATGTCTGAGTTGTCGTGACGGTGATTGAAAAGTGCCTTTATGATAGCAGAAAGCCATTTCGCCCTTAATCCACGAAATAGCGTCGGATATCCTAACAGATAACCACAAGACTCTCAGCCACTGGAGGAAGGGAGAAGGCCGTTAGAAATCAAGTTACTGATGTGGTAAAATTGAAACGGCCTTATCTGTGTGCTGTGCAGAATGTAACAAAACGCTGTTTCAGATCAGTTTTCTTATTTACATTTCTAACGCCTTGCAGCTTTCTATCCTTCGTAATAGGGACTTTCCCCATAAAGCTTCCCAAAATGGAATTTCTCACAGCTGTAGGGGTCAGACCGGGCTTGTTAGGGGAACCGAGGCCAGAAGCTGTGATGGATGACTGCCTGCTGGTTGAGTAAGGTGCTGCGACAGCCTGTTTGGTAATGACGAGTCCTCCTCCCATGCCACCTTTTGGTGTCTGTCTGGAGGAGCAGCTTTTTTGTTTCGATTGCATATGGGTTGTCGGGTGAGAGGGAGGGAGGTTTTGGCTTTGGCTCGACGTGTTGCTGAGGACTAGCTGCTTCAGAAGGTTCCTTCTGACTCGAGAAAGGTGTGAAATTCAAAAACGCTTTCCCGATCTTCAGAGTTTCCAGTGAGTTCAGCAGAGCTTGCAGGGATTATGGAAATAAGAGCACAGGGCTGTATTTGGGGGCCATAGGCGAGCTTGTGGGTCTATGGCTTCAGAACTCATAGCAGCAGAACAGGGATGAACTCATCAAAATATTGTCACAAGAGGCCACCAAAAGCTGTGTAACTTCAGCTTGGAGGTGATCCTCTTTTGTAGAACGTTCCTTTAACAGGTCTATCTTTGGTGCGTAACATATCCACCCTTTTCCTGAAGGGAGGGTGGCACTGGGGCAAGTTCTATAACCTGCTGGTTCCTGGCAGATCCTTGCCTGTATTGGGGAGCTGAAGGAAGCACCAGTGCTGTGCCAGCTGGCATTGATAACAGGTGCCTGGAGTGGAATCTAAGTGTGGGCTATCACCCAAAAAAAAAAAATTCTTTTGATCAACAGGTACAGAAATTCAGTATAGTGGCAGAGGAATTAGCCTCTGACATGTGTACTTGGACCAGAAAACGTATTTTTCTCCAAGAATTTAAAGGCAAATGTATTGGAAATAGAGATGTGTACCACTTTTTGGACCGTGCAAAATCTAGTATTGTTGCATTATTCAGCAAGGTGTATTTAAGCTCACCTTGGAGTGGAGTCCAGGTTCATCTACTCTCTGATAGAGCCTAATAGCTGTTTCGGCAACCCCAATTGCTGGCATAGCCTGTAGCCTAGCGACAATACAGCCTAAGGAGTTGGGACTGACATAGTTTAGTCCTGTGATGCCCTCTCCTTGGTTGCTTTGTCTTCCTTGCTGCTGATGGAAAGGCGAAGGCAAATCCTGGTCATGTAGTATGTGTCCACCAAGACCTTCTGGTGGGATTCACTACTGCAAGTCAGCTCAGGTGACTCCTTTGTTGTTTTCTGTCAAGTGAAAATACTAAAAATCCTTGGGTTTAACTTGCCAGCGTGCCAGGAAAACTAAACCTGTTATTATTTTTTTAAAAAAACAATTTTGCAAACGTGAGGGGGAATGAAGAAGTCTACTAGTTTTTCAGATGAACACTTTTCTACATCAGTTGACTTGTAGTCAGATCTCAGAGGTGCCTTGTGGGCAAGAGGATGACCCAGCTTTGCAATGGGGAGATGCTCCTTGTCCCTGGTATTACACACCAGATGGGAGGTGAAGAGTGGGGTTAGCATCTCCCCAAGGCCTCCTGATTAGATGCACTTCTCGTGTCATTTGATTCTCCGTCAGCCGCGAGCAGCTTTGGTGACAGATGCCTGGCATCAGAAATGAAATATTAGCTGCCCTGTGCTCACACGGAGAGGTTGCTTTGATGATCATCCTTGACTTTCCCCCACTTGGGTCCCAGCTGAGGTGTCAGGAGGTCTTCTGACCTCAGCACAGCTTGCTATCTCAAAAAGAGGGGAAAATCCTCTCCTGAAAGCCAGCTATGTGTCAGGAACTTCCCACTGGGCTGCAGGCTTCTTGGGAACAAGCCACGTGTGTCCTTGGTTCTTCACCTGAAAGTCATCGAGAATAGGCAAGAAGGGATCTCTAGCTGGAGATCTGTGTCCTTCAGAAGCTGTTCCTCCATTTGACGTTACGCTTGTGCTGAAAAATAAGTCTCCAGGTATCTCAAAATTAATAGAGAATGAAAATAACTGACTGTATTGAGAACTTGGAGAGAAGACAAGGGCAAAAAAAAGTTCGCAGTTCTCGCTGGGAAAACTCACAAAGCCCCCACGGTAGAAAATGCCGATGTCCTAAATCAGGGCGTCAGTGGAACAGATGTTCTCTCCTCCTGTCCCTTCTGATTTCTGGCCACCATAAGAGACTGCAAAATGTAAAAAATGTAGCTGTTCCCAGCACCTACTTTTCTACTGTTCTTTTGCCAGGTAGGAGTTGGGGTTTATTAACAGTGCTGATGAGTGATTCCACCTCTGTCACAGTAAGACTTGAGCTTGTCTGCTTGTAAATCTGAATTGTCACTTCCCAAATTCCTTGCAGAGAAAGCCACAACCGAGAATTCTCTGTGCTTTGGA
>NW_009693994.1:0-36281 GCF_000703405.1 Apaloderma vittatum | reverse complement strand
AAAAAAAAAAAAAGAAAAAAAAAAAGAAAAAAAAATCCCTAGTGAAGCAAGCTTTGAATTGATGTGCTGGCCTTGACCAGTAAGGAAGTAGTTAGCTCTCCTTTAGCAGTGCTGCACCCTGTGCCAAAAATCTGACCTACATTACCTTTCCCAGTGCTGGTCTGCTTTTCTTTTTATTAAGATATAAAAAAAAAAAAGCCATTTTAAAGAACGGAATCTGTGCAGTCAGTCAAATATTTATATGGCTGATCATTGCTTGAGAGATTGATGTAGCTGTTACTAGGGTTAGTTCTTGAGATGCTGTATCTTTTAGTTATCCAGACTTTTATCACGTTCTGCATTCATGATGTGTTGTGTTTGGGTTTTTTTGTTTTTCCTTCACGTTCGTTGTCAGTTGTACAAAAGCCTGGTATAAATTGTAGGCAGTTGAAAGGTCCGGTAAAATTTTCTTTGCGATGACTTCACAGCAAATTCCAAATTGACATGGCTGGTGTTGCATAAGCCTATTTAAAGAGAAATATATCTGTATTAACAGCAATAAATGCTGAATTCTGTGCTTAGAGGAGGATATTTTTCATTTCTATCTTAAATTAGCCAAGTTCTGTTGTCAGGAAGACAGTTGCATCCCAAATTAGGGTGCGTGGCTCAAGGCAACTTCTATTTGCATTGAGAAAAATTGTTATTTTTATTTAAAATAATAGAGCTTAGGGGTCTCCCCATTTCACACTTGGACTAAAAGGTCACTCGCTGCTTTAATAAATGTATTTCAAGCAATAGTTTTACCTTGGTTTCTCCGTTGTACTTCACTTCCCAAATTCCTCGTAATCCCAGAGTGCTTGTCGGCAGGCTGGGAGTGGAGTCTGAGTTTATGCACGTGCAGGCTGCTAAAACTCTGGGGTTTGTTTTTTGTTTTGTTTTTCTTTTGCGCAGTTAATGAAAAAAAAATCAAGATAAAAATAATCTTTTCTAGCAACAACCAAAATCTGTGAAGGTATAGCAGGAAGTATAAACTGTGATAGTGATGCCGGTTAGCTCACTTGGAGCGTGGTGCTGATAACACCGAGGTCGCGGGTTCGATCCCCGTTCGGTCTCCATGTGTTGCCTGGTCTAGTCAAGAGGCGTCCCTGACCATGACAGGGAGGTTGGAGTAAATGATCTCTAAGGAACTGCACAGGCAGTTCTAGGATTCTGTGAATTCAACTGGTGCTGCAGGGATCACATGTTGGGTCGGAACTGATTTTCACCTACACTAGCCCCGACAAAGCTGCCAGACTGGAAGCAACTGGTGAATTCAGGTGTTTGAATTGAGCAAATTACCCGTTTCAGTAGCATTCTGGTGAAATCAAATGCTCGTCACTATTTTCCTTCCAGTGAAGTTGGTTTCTAGTGACAATTTAAAGAAGTGCGTTTGCAAATGGAAAGATAGAGTCTCCTCTTTGGTTCATATCACAAGAAGGAAATATATTTCATCCCAGGAGTGGCTGAGTATATTCATTTAATATGCTTTTTTATGCCTCGTGATAGATCAGAAAATTAGTTTGGATCCCCATGGCAATGTGAATAACTTGTCTGAATAAGAGTACAAAATTTGGAGCAGATTAAGAAAAATATATGAAACAAATATGTTGATTTACATTGTTTACTTCCACTTTCATATTTGCACCGAATTGATTGCCATTTTAATAGTTGTGGAAGCAGTCTTGGAATTTACAGAGGGGAAATTACTGTTCCCCACGCATTCTTCCCCTATAAAAAGAAAAACAAATCAGAACTATTCAGGAAGGGGGAGAAGAGCAGCTACTTTTCGTGCATTTCAATGAAATTGAATTAAAAACCCACATGGTTAAGTTGTTCGTGATTGGAGAGATGTTTTATGGTGCGATGACGTGGCATGATGCTGTTTCTGGTTGTGTTTCCTTTAAAACAAAGCTGTCAAAGGCGATAAAGCTTTTTCTTAGTCTCTGTATTTTGAGCATGCCGCGCCTTTCCCTTTCCAGTCTATTGAAATGAAGCCACCTGAGTCCAAGCGACACGACAGCGTTCAAGGTTGGAGAGATGGTGAGATGGACGTTGTTTGGGCAGAGATGTCAGTCCTACACAAACTTGAAATTAAATGTGTCCCCACTGGGCATGGGTGTAAAATATTTTTTTTTCTTCCTGTTAACACTTCCAATTTCCAGCTAGAAGTTTGGTAATTCCCACCCCGCCAAGAGTCAGCATCAACTCCATGCAACTTGCTGTATAATTTCTTTTTTTAACCTAATTTCACTGTTCACTGATTTTTAGTCAGTGTAACCGATTAATTAATTGCACTCCGTTGCCTAGATAGCCCTTTTCTAATTACTTATTGCTCAGTTAATCCTCCACATTTCACATTGGTTACCTGCGAATCAGTTATTATTTTAGCTGGCAAGCCAAGTGTTGGGTTTTCTACCCCAGTTCATTGACAGCTTGATCTGTGGCCTAATACCCCTGTCAACTTTGACACAACGGATTTGTTGTCTCTTGTTATCACCATCATCTCTCAGGGGAATAAAGGCTCTATTTTCCTCTCTCGTTGTCTTACGCAACCCTCTTTGCACAAATGCTTCTCCTTAGCCCGTCCCAGTGCGCTGCTCTCGCTCACCTGTACCAGCTCTCTGCTCTCATAATCCTTGAGCTACCTCTCCTTGAGTTCTCCCTCTTTGTCCTTGAGGTTTGTCCTGACCTTTTACTTTCCTCACCCCTCCTCTGTATCCCTCTGAACGTCCTAGCTTTTTCAGGATCCTCTCCTTTCTCTGTTTCTTCTCCAAAGACCATCCCGCCCATTAACCAACTTTCATTTCTCTTCTCCCGTTTCTTCGCGCTGAAGGAGATGAAGCTCTCGCCCACTGACAGCGCTTCTGCTGCTGATCTCTTCTGGTGGCCTTTTGTGACACCACGTAAATGTGTGGTGGTGGCAGGGCTGAGCTTCCTCCTCTGATCACCTCATCCTTGCTTACACCCCTTCTCATCCTTTGAGCATCTTTACACCTGATCTTTCTCCAAGAACATTAGGATCTCCAGCCATTCTTTTCACCCACTGCCAGCTATTTGTCTCCTCTTTCTCCTCTTGTATTTTCACTAATATCTTTGCTATGTGTGTGGATAGACAGCTCACTTGTAGTAGCTACTCTGGAGGGGAAAAAAGAGCACTTCTGACCTTCTTTTACATCCCTACAAATTTCCTTTATAGAAGGGTGTTGGGCTGCAGGCAGCAGCTTGGGCATCTCTTGAACCTCTGTCCTATGTGCTGTCGCTCAAGGGGATTGTCATTGACCTGAGAAGCAGTGTCAGGCTCAGGGGTCAGGAGGCTGGTGGTGGCCCCTGCACCAGCTGGTGGCAGGATTTTATGACTCAATCTGTCGCCTGGGCAGAAATGGAGAAGCAGATGTTTGCCTCAGCGCTGCGGGGAAAAAATAGCTGAGAGGTAGTGGCCTCCCAGCCTGTTTGCAACTTCGGAAGCTTAATTGCTCTCCGAAAATGTTTATCAGGCTGCGTTGCAGAAACAGCAGGGATGGAACAAGAGTAAAAATGTGACCTAAAATGTGTAGGAAATTTCTCTAGTAAAGACACATTCAACGTAAAAAATGGGGGTTTTTTAAGTTTCACTTTCCTCCTTAAAAGTGCACAGTGTGTTTAGGAATTAAAACTGTATCTCAGGTCTTCCTTGAACTTGAATGGACTCCGATCCAAATCACCCTGGCTCACACTCTGTAGGTATCTTATCTGCTTGATATTCTGCAACATCGTTTAGTCTTAGAGGTGTCTCTTCAAAAATGTTGGAAGCTCAACAAATCTTCACCTACGTAGGAGAGATCCTACTGTTCAACCAGACCCAGAGGTGCTCAGGAGTCCCTGAACATGCTCAGGTTTGCTCAAAGCTGTTGGTTCTGAGAGTAGACTGGGAAAGAAAGTTGATGGTGACAGCAGGACTTGCCTCCTGCCTGAGAAATTTCCAGTCATGTTAGATCAGAAGGTTCCAGTAAAGGCAGGGCTGAGCAAACCTCACGATGGTGTGGGAGGAGGTAGAGGAGCCTTCTTTCACCACAGGACTCTTTGCTGACTTTTGAGGAGTATGAAAGAGAAAAGAAGCTCTAGCAGAAAATAGTTCATTTGAAAAAAATCATTTCCTCCTCTAACAGTGCTGCCCACCACCTCGGGTTGTGGGGAGGATGCTCAGGAGTTCGTAAAGGAAAGGGACAAAAGCTCCTTCCATTTAGTGAACTTGTACTCGCTTCTGAATGCAGGAGTGTGGGCCAACATTTGCCAGATGTGATCCTTTATACATAGTGTTGTCTTTTATGTATCCCTGAAAATTATGCTTGATGAGCATCGGGTTGAAGTCCAGAGGAACCTAGAAGAAAGGTGATAAAATACAGAGCAAAACCCACAGCGAGGAGGTGATATCACCAAAGTTTATCCCTACTTCATACCCTTCACCTTAGTGTTCCTTGGTTTAGGGAATGTCTTTGGTGAGACTTGCTTAGCGTCAAACCTAATAATTCCTCTTTGAGGACATATCTCACAAAAGTTACGAGCGGTCCCTTGAATTCACTGTTTATTGCTGTGAGGAGAGTTCTGTTAAGGTTGGATGTTCTGGTGCTAAGCCCTTAACTTTCATGGGGTAAAAGGAAAAGAACCGATCAGTTGTGGTAATGCCAGAGATGAGGTGCTGCCGCTTCTTGCCATGCGAGAAGTCAACCTTTGGGAAGCTCCTGAACGCTCACAACTGTAATATCATATTTGCAGGTTGATGTCAGAGTCTGGAGTTCATAGTGAAAATTGAGCTTGTGTTTCAGGACCAGCGGTTTCACCAAAGAAGTCATTAGACTTAGAAAAATCAGAGTTTGGAGATTGTTTTGCTCTGAACAGATTACGTCGAGTTTCTCTTTTTCCACAGCTTCCCTGTTTTTATAACGTTATTTCCATTGTCTGACCTGCCTTGTCCTCAGCAGTGGTGGTGGCTACCACCCAGCAGCTTATGTGGCAGAGGACCGGGTTCCAGCTCAGTTTGCAGACGTATGTCTGCGGGACACTGAAATTGGAAGAAGCTTTGCGAAAAGGGAACGGGGAGGAGGGTACCAGCCCCAGGTTCATCCCTGCACGTGTCGCGTGCTCCGTACCTGCCGGCTATCTGCACAGCACGACAAAACTCAGATTCCTGGAACCGTAGCGCTAAAGCCCCAAAAGGAACAGCCAGGAAATTAAAACAATCATTTAACCAAAGAACTTCAAATTAGGAACATTTATTGCGCCTCTATGTTTCAGAAACAGCAGAGGATTGTTGTAGGACTTCTGTTTTATTCATTTCGTTTTGCACATGGGGGTGAGTGTAGGCTGTGCTTGCTTTTGCTTGCACAAAAGAATTGCTGAATATACCTCTTTGATTCGTCCCTTACAACCTGTTGTATTCCTTTCACCTGGAGAAATCAATGTGACCGAGTTCTCAGAAGCACGTGTTATATCCTGACACTAGGAGGTGTGCCACCAATTTTTTTTTTTTATTATTTTTTTCCTAAGGAAAAGGCATTTCTTAGCATACCAGTTGCTCCTTGTTTTATTTATAGCTGGTTTTGTTAAGGATCCTCACCTCCTGTCTCGTGAGGATGCGAAGACAACCTCAGCTGAGGTAAACCGACCATTTTGAGCGGTTTGTATAATTCCGTACTCTCTGGACTTCTGTGTCCGCGTGTGAATAATCCCTTTAGGTGCATTAAGGCTGTTGTTGTTCAGGGGATGCTTTTACAGAATTTTACAGAAATTTTAATTTTACAGAAATTTAATTTAACATATAAACTGTAGAAAGCACCATAATTGGAGAAGACACCCAGGCTGCCAGGACCGCATTGTTTTCTCACCACTGTCACAATCCATTAGGAAGCCACGGTGCAGTACAAATCAAATGTTTACCATGAGACTTTACCAAGGCAACAGCCTCTTGTAACTACTCCCAAACAGCTTTGACTTGAAAATATGTATTCAAACACCTAGCTTAAATTCAGATATCTTGATTTTTAAGAAGAAAGGGTAAGTTTGTAAATCATTCATGGGGAAAAATATGAATTCCCTGCAGCAAGTTGCAGCTTGGTTAGAGCCAGCTGAATCTGAGAAATTTGCAACCCCATGTTGCCGTGGGGTTGTCCTCAGGTTCCCAGCTCAATCTCATTTTGGGATGGTGGAGGCATGCTGATAACATCCGAATTCCTACTGCGATCACAGAATCACAGAGTGTTAGGGGTTGGAAGGGACCTATGAAGTTGATCTAGTCCAACCTTCATCCCAGCACACCCAACCACTACACCACAGCCTCAAGTGCTAGATCTACTTTTTTTTTTAAACACCTCCAGGGTTGGTGACTCCACCACCTCCCTGGGCAGCCTGTTCCAGTGCCTCACCACTCGTTCAGTAAAGAACTTCCTCCGAATATCCAATCTAAACTTACCCTGATGCAACTTGAGGCCATTTCCCCTTATCCTGTCATTAGTAATTAGAGAGAAGAGACCAGCACCAGCCTCGCTACAGCCTCCTTTTAGGTAGTTGTAGAGGGCAATAAGGCGATGCCCCACTGTGGGCTAGTCTGTGCTTGCTCAGCTCCCGGGGCAGGTGGAAGCGAGCTGAGCTGCTCAGAAGCATACCCTGTCTCCTGGGCTTATCCTTCCTCATCCTTTTTTCCCAACCCCATCCTCCAAAACAACGTTGGATTAAAAAGGCTCAAGTGAACCCTTGCTTCCTGGTGGCCGTGCATCTTTGCCTGGTTTTAGTTTCCCCCTTGCTTAACTTCAGCTGCTGGTTGGAGGGGTATTGAGACATCTCGAGTGTCAAATCAGAGCTGCCCGCTGCGCTTTGCTTCGCGGGATAAATCAGGAGAGGACCACAGCATGTTAATTTTGCCCTTCAGCTATTTTTAGTTAATTCACGGGCACAAGACACATAGTAAAACCAAGGAAGCAAAGCTTTATCATTCCTAAATAATTCAGTATAGCAGACTAATATTAGCCTTGCTTGGTTTTGCAGCGTATTTCAGCAAATAAACATTTTGGGGTTTAATTTCTGTTTTGTTAATATTGCTGTTGTCATTTCAGACTGGAAAAAAATGACTAAGGCACCAAGTCTAGAAGAGAAACATAAGTATTTTGAAAGCTGCTTACATTTGGAGTAATATTTGCTTCTGTGAATTTTTTTTTTTTAAAGCCACCAGCAAAGTAACATATTTAGATGTAAATTTTTCTTTAAAAATTACACTTTGGAGCAGACAGATTGGGCACTGTCATCAAACCCACATTACCCTCACTGGTTTATGTGGTGCAAGCCTGGCTGCAGGGAGTGAAACTCCTGCTTTCAAAGTCACCTTGTGTTTCTGCTCCCCTGATGTGACCTTTGGCAGGTTTTTGGCCTCATGGTGCCACAGCTGATGCAGGTTATGTAGCATTCCAAACACACAACCTATTTTCCACCTTTTTCCAAACGTTCTCAGTGTAAACACAGCAGTCACAGACATCCAGCTGGAGGAAGAATATGTGTTTTCTGAATTTTAACTATTGGGCTGGTCTCCAGCATTGAGGTTTCTCCATGAAGTCTATGTCTGCTCTTGGTCGAGCTTTGAAAGCATCTCAATTTTTGATTGTGGTCAAGCGCAGAAGCTCCAGTTGAAGTTGGTAACTGGCAAAGGTTGGTGAACAAAAGCTTTTACCCACACGTGGGTGTCTGAAGTTGCAAAGCTCGTGTGTGCGCAGTGGGCAAAGTGTCCCCTAGACCTGCGAGTTGAGGACTTCATCACAACGTGGTGGCACACGAGGTGCGCTGAAAGGAGGACAAAGATCTCTGGAGCTCTTGTGGTTGGCACAGATGATGGTGGCATTGGAGGGGTGTTCATCTGAGCTGCTCAGATGTGGTGCTGGGAAGTCAGAGAGGTGATTTTTTCCTGTAATCAGTGGAATACTGAGAGTTTAGAAACCCTGAGTAGTTTCTGTGCATAATGGAGGGCTGTGATAGAAACCTCTCTGGGAAGAACAAGGTGGAGAAATTCAGCTTTCCATCACCCACTTCTTCTAGCCACGATGTCACCCTTGCAAAGAAGAAAAGAAGGAGAAAGCAAATGCAGTGTGTCATGCTGCAATTGTATAGTGGCTAATGGAGGAATTTAATTGCCCAGGTAACTTTTCTGAGAGGGACGGTATCGGGTGATCTCTGAGAGCACCCAGTCTGGATTGTACATGTGCTCAGTTAAGCCCGTTTATTCGGGTTTCAGTTTAGGTTGGAAAAGATATTTTGTGAAAGATGTGAGCTTCTCTCTCTGACGGGGTTGATTTTAACCTCAACATGTGAAGGCATTTTAGACACAGAGTAGCTGCACGCATTGGATTAAAACCTCACTCTGGTATTTGCATAGGAACTGGCCTTGTTTGGAGTTTTTTAATAACTTTATCTCAATTTTACCTTTCTTCTAAAGAGGAAACGATAGTTTGGAGTGACAATAACAGTTAATACAGAGCTCTGACTGTTTGATACCTAGCTTTTGGTATGTTTGACCTACATGGGACATTCATTGTATCTACATCTAGCCTGGACCCACCAAACAACTTTCATTTATACTTGAGTAGCATTTGATTTCTGGTGTTTCACTCTAGCAGTGTGCATTTAGTTGTCTTTGTGCTTTCACCCTGAAGTGTTACAGCCTAAAGTAGTTGAAGATAAAGGTAACATTGATGGCGATGGGAGCAAGACACAGTGTTCCCAGTTCAGGTGTTAAAGTTTTTGCTCTTCCTAAAATCAAGATAAACGCAAGTCTGTTAGTCTGTATGCATTGCCCAAATTGGTTTTAAATCAAGATGTGGGTTTATATGAGGAGGGGAAAAGTATTTATCAATCGTTAGTGAACTATGTTGATATATTTTACTTCACATTTGAAAGCAGCTGAGAGATGGCGTGGCTCTCCCTTGCTGTGAGACAAATACTTTATTTTCTGCTGGTCTATCTCGCCAATCATGCAGAGAAGCAGACCATTGAACCATGTTTTTTAGGAGATCACGTATACCAAGTGTCTCTTCTTGGAGATCGGAGGTTGGATGTAGGTCAGAAGTGAGATCTGACAGCCCCTTCCCATTGCTGTTTCCTAAAACAGGGCTGCACCAGGAGCACCCACACAAGTCATTGGTGTCACTGGGTTGACTCTTAGCTTGTTGATGACCAACCAAGTGGACTAGCCAGAAACCTTCATGCTAGTTTTACAGGTGTCGTCTAGAAATTGTTTTACATTGCTGTTGAATTTCATTTGGTTCAAAAGCCACGTATTGATCCTCTAGTCCATCAGAAATGCTATTTAAGCCCATCCTCTCCAGCCTTCCTAACGTTACATGATGTTTTGAGACATTGAAGCACAAAGAGAAAGAGTTACCCAGATGGACTGTAGCTCCCACAGGGGAGATCTAATGGTATTTAGTTGAACTCAATGATCCCTTTAAGCTCTTGATGACAAAATGAGGATTATAAAGGAACACAGTGTTGCCAGCAGGAGCAGGGAGGTGATCGTTCCCCAGTGCTTGGCTTTGGTGACGCCACATCTTGAGTGCTGTGTCCAGTTTTGGGCCCCTTGAGGGACATTGAGGTACTGGAGAGGGCACAGAGTTGGGCTGCCAAGCTGGGAAAGGGTTTGGAACATCTGTTCTATGAGGAGCAGCTGAGGGACCTGGGTCTGTTCAGCCTGGAGAAGAGGAGACTGAGGGGAGACCTCATCGCTCTCTACAGCTCCCTGACAGGAGGTTTTAGCGAGGTGGAGGTTGGTCTGTTCTCCCCATTGGCGAGTGATAGGATGAGGGGAGATGGATTTAAAGTGCACCACGGGCAGTTCAGGTTGGACATCAGGAAGAATTTCTTTGCTGAGAGGATTGTCAGGTGTTGGAACAGGCTGCCCATGGAGCAGGTTGAGTCGCCATCCCTGGAGGTGTTTAAGAGACAGGTAGATCTTGTACTGAAGGACGTGGGTTAGTGGTGTTGATAGGGCTGGGAAAAGGTTGGACTCAATATTGAGGGTCTCTTCCAGCCAAAACTGTTCTATGATCCTGTGATTCTAACACTGATGATTACACAGATCTGCTTGTTGCAAAGGTTTTCTAGGATGCTGTAACAGTTTGTAACAGATCAATTAGATTTTTTTTTTTTTTAATGGAAAACATCAGTTCAGCTCCTTAATTTTGTGTAAATCACAAAATATGTTTGGAAAAAATCCCAGGTATTGTTGCTGTGATTCTGGAACCTTACTTAACACTGTACAGTACTCCCGAAGCTGGCAGTTGCCTGAGGCAAGAATGCAAGAGTTAATAAGTTGGTGTTATGCAGAATTTGCAAGGCAAAAAAGAAAAAAAACATTAAAAAGGGAGTTATACAGAAGTAAAGGTTGAGGGGTCAGAGTATGGGCTGCTCTGAGGTGCTGGAAAGGCTCAGCTGACACTGCACTGGCTCATGGCAGTGGAGGAACGCTTCAGGGACTTTGAAATACTAATTGGGCCCACTCTTTAATTTCATTTTTTAATTTTTCCTCCTCCTGTTGAGCTTGCCTCAGTGTTAATGAAGTACTTTTAAGGGAAACTTCAGTTTATGTAACATGTACATGACTTTCTCTTGCTTATACATATTTTGAATCTGTTTCCTATTAAAACATTTCAGTTAAGGACCGCCTCCTTCCGCCTCCCCATAAGACCGGTGTAAGTGGTTGTCTTGGTTGCCTGGTTGTCTTGACCTCAGCAGGATTTCAGGCCTTTCTCTGCTCCTTTTTTTTGTGCTGGATTTCAGCTCTGTTTTTTTTATTGGAGAGAAGAAAATGTAACAGTAGTTCGTATATAGACTGGTCAGCTCTTTCAACTAGGAATTAATTTCTGCGGTTTGCTTTATTTTTCTGGTTGTCTGAAGGAGCTGTGTCTTACGTATGCTCAAAAACCTTCGTGATGCCGAGATACTAAATTAGCTTTCATCATTGGTATTGCCTCTGAAAATACAATGTTCTGTCCAGAGTCCCTTTCTCTTGGGAGAAAAGTCCAAAACTAAAATGATTCAAATTCTAAGCCCAAATGTGGAGTGTTACACTTGTTGTGTATTTTTTATTATTATTATTTATCTGCAACTGCAAAGGTGGGATAGAAATAATTACTACCTATTTTAAAGGTGTTCTGGAAATTTGTCAAATGCTTTATCCTGTTGTTCTCTCCATGAGAAGGATGCCCTTCAGTAGAGTCTGGCATCTAACATCTTCCTAGAGCTCAACTACTGAATTTAATCTCGCCAATGCAAGTCCAGGAGAAGAACTAGAGTCAGTCTAATGCCAACAATTTTCACCTACTTGCTTTACTGCTTTCTTTTTTGTGATTTTTAGTTCAAATATTATTCCATTGCGTGTGCCGCCACACCGCTGTAAAGCTGAAGGAGTTGTTGATTTTCCTCATGTTGTCCTTTGCCTGGTTTGCTCTGGATGAAATGAAGCTCGTGTTGCTAAAATATTAACGAGCTGCACCGTGAGTACATCCGGCATTTGCCAAAGCAACTTCTTCAGGTGACTTCATGTAATGGTACCGTTTGTACCTGAGAATGTGTTGCCGCCTTATACGTGGCCAGCTAAAAGCAAGAGGCTTGTGATTATTTTGATTTGCATGTGTCCTAAGTGAGCGCTTGGGCGCTTTGCCTGCTTTGCACAGTGCTTTCAGTCTAAACAGGCAGAAATAATTCAGTTAGGTGGGTGAAGCGCATGGGCGAGTTGATTTGTGTTGGAGCATCTAAGAAGAAGAGCGTTGTTCGAGGATGGCGAGTCAAGCAGGAATTGCAGTCGGGCCAAGTGGAATTAGTTGTGAAAGAAATGGGCTGAAACACACAAAGGTGGGAACTAGATGTAGCAGCGGGACTGGATCTTGGTGATAAGGGGTTGGCACTGTCGTAACTGGTGACTAAAACCAAGAAACGGCCTTTTAGAAAGAAGTTTTTACCATGTTGAATGTGCTGTTTGACCTGGCGTCGAATGTCGACTCTAAAATGGCATCAGCTGAAAATTGCGCAAAAATCACGTAAGAAGTAGCAGTTTCATATGCCTGATTAATAGAGGTTACCTGTATTAAAATTGGAAACTTTTTGACCACTGTTTTCAATCATTAGGTTTGTGGGTGCCTACAAGATTCAGCGTGAAAGAGTATGATCCCAACAGCTTATAAAATCAGGCCCTTTCTATGAGTCTCAACCTGGATGCACAAAAATGTGCGTGTCCAAAATCTGCTGTCAGGAACACCCCATGTAAGAAGTAGAATTCTGCAGGTTTGTGGCCCTTGTGTTGGGACATAGGCTAGACTCGATGATCTCAGAGGGCTTTTCCAGCCTCAACAACTCTGTATGTGCTTGGTATAAAAGGGCCCCTAAGAAGAGCACTGGGGCCTTTAGTACTGCAGTGGTTGAAGGATTCATTTGTATTTTTTAATATATTCATGTACTTGTATATATTTATATAGAATTCCACATCTTCATTATTATTGTTAGTATTTTCTTTTTAATTTTGTAGCATTATTTTATTAATATTAATTTATTACTATTGTTATTTGTTAGTAATTATTAAGTTTTTATTATTATTTTCTTTTTAATTAAGTTTAAGTTTTCTTTTTCCAACCTGAAAGCCTCTCTCCCTGGTTCCCCTGTTATCCTCCCCTGGGAGGGTGCTGTGGGTGTCACAAAGGGTGTCTGTCAGAGCCTGGTGGCACTTTTCCCATCCTGGCACACAGGAGCCCATTCAGAATCAGGGCAACCTACAAGTTGGTCTTTCTGACCAACCTTCTCTTTCTGAAGAGTGACACAGTAATATTCAGTATTTCTGAATCTGACAGAGAACATTAATTTTTCATTTATTAATTTTCTGGAGAGTTAGAAGAGTGTTAATTGCTAACATACTAATTTGTCTTTCTCGTTTGCTTTACCCAGAATTCTTTCTTAGGATGGTGTAATCACCCACAATCTAACTATATGTATTTTTAAAAACTAACCTAATTAGTTCTATCTTACAGTTCATGTAGATGTCTCTTCTTTCTCATAGGACAATTACTTTTTGTTAATATCCTTATATGCCCAGTACTCCCAAACCAACGAGTAATTTTTTTTATTTACACAAACCTTTACTTACTTATTTTTGAGTTAGATTCTGTTACCAGTCTGTAAGTGGCACCAAAAAAAGTTGAGTGTAAAGATGAAAAAGCACAGGTCGCTAAAAATCCAAATTCTAGGATTCTGACTAATTCCTGTGCCTTAGCTGAAATCCATCCTTCCTGTTGTTTATACATTTTGGGGGATTAAAAGATCTGGGGCTTTGTGGTTCAGCATAGCTTCAAACAACTCCTGAGCCAGACTGCAGTGAGGTTTTGAGGGGATTTTGTCACAAATGGGTGCTGAAAAAAACGCCAGGGTTCAAGAGGGCTTAATTTGAATGTATGGTCTTTATCTAGAAAATAGTGGCTTTTATTTTGTTCTTTTTTGTGATGTCCAAATGCTCATTGATTTTGATGGTGTAATGTGAGAGACGAAGCTATCCTATTAAGTCTAGCTGCAAGCACTGATAAGCTGTGACATAAATCTAACAATGATTATTCCATGAAATCAGGCAAAAAAAGTCAAAGTACTGTAATAATAAGAGAAGAACAATATTTATTTGTTGAATACAGCCATTGCTAGCAAAGCTGGAAAAATACCAAAACCAATCAAAAAAAAACAAAAAAAAAGAGAACTGTTTTTATGACGGACATATTATTGCAGTTTAGGTCATGTAGCGCATTCTCTGCTGAAAAATCTTCTGTCTGGTTTACTTAGTATAAATGGATTTAGGCTGTGAGGATAATTCATCTGGGCCAAAGCTGGCACTAGCACAGTAAGAAGAAAAATGGGCAGGCCATAAACGGTTCCATTTTAATTATTATATTCCTTGATACAGGACAATTTTTAAATTGCGGCCAATGTCAGAGTGGGAGAAGACGGGTTCAGCGTTGTGTTTCCATAAACGTTACCTTGCAAAACTCTCTGCTGAAAAACAGTCTCTTCTTCTGTTTGTTCATCTTAATTTATTTATTTTTTTTTTGTCCTCTTACAGACGCACTATGAAAGTGGAGAGTATATTATACGCCAAGGTGCTCGAGGGGACACTTTCTTTATCATCAGCAAAGGAAAGGTAGGTTGACATCCTTTGACGGCAAACAGGCTGATGGCAGTGATGGTGATGTGCTCGCGAAATTCAGCACCAGCCACTGCTTTTCTCTCTTCACCTCCCCGAGGCACAAATGTTGCAACACTTGACATTTCATTAAACTTCTTGGCACTGTATCAGTAGGGAAGAGTGGCCTGAAAGGGAAAAAAAAATAGATCTCCTGCTGATTTACACGTGTGCTCACAGGACACTTTAGGGATGAAAACGGTTGAATCTCTCAGTAAATGAACAAAAAGCTCAATTTTTTTATTTTTTTTTCACAGTATATCCTACGATACTCAAGGTTTTCTTTTGCTAAGTATCCCTCTTACAAGGCTGACTTCCAGCCTTCATTCCCATGGCTATCACTTCTCAGCCTCTCCAAATTAAATAATGGGAAGGCAGAGAAGTCTGAGCTATCTCCTCAGGGAAGAAAAAAGGTCTAAGTTTCTGTTCCACTGCTCACAAGGAAAATATGCTTTTTGACCTCTTTTCTTATAGAATCCTGATGGGATTTTGCAGAACCAGCTTTTTTTCCTTCCATTCATCTGGTTTTATTATTTTTTTATTTTTTTTTTTAGCTGGCCTAATACTATCACACTTGAGAAATATTTGGCTTCTTTCCGCATAGCGGGATGGAGATTTTTCAAGGGAAGACAGAGTGATATTCCACTGTCACTGAGATGTGATACATGGAAAATAAACACAAATGGATAAACATGCTTCAAAGTAGGCCAACCCCAGCCGCCTGCTTTGTGCATCTGATGTTTGCGCCAAGGCACATATTAACGTTGGCCTCGTGTAATTAAGGGTAGCCAAAATCCCATTGCGTTTGTAGAGGAGGAGCATGGGTGTTGTCTTCCGAGGCAGCTGTTGGCTCTCGGGTACTCAAACTGGATTTTCATCTTCTCTCTATCTCCAAGAGCCAGTCTTCATTGGAAGGAAAAACAAAAAATGGTCTTTTTCAGATGAATAAGATAGTCGGGGACAAGTTTCTGCAATTACGATAACCATGGACTGCAGAAATCGAAGTTTTTGGTGTTCCTTCATGCCCTTTCTCTTCCCTCCACTCCAAAGTGACATTTCCTCTTCTCCCAGAATAAGATCAGCAGTGATGCGTGCTTCAAATCCTTGACATTTTTTTCTTTGCCCTTTTTTACTGGGCAAAAATAATGGGAGGGTGTGCCTCCCTCCCCTATTGAGTGTTTGAAGCCCTCCTTGCCATGTCGGCCAAATTTTTGGCACTGATGCCCATGTTGGTCAGATGGGTCCTGTCCCTCACTAGCAGTCCTCAATCTCCAAAGAGAGTCCTTTGGTTGTAAAACCAAATCCCTGTTGGTGACACAGGCTGGGCAACCATATGTTGACCTCCCCTCAGAACTTGAGACCCTGTCTGCAGGATGGATGAGAAGACCACCCATGCTCTTGGCCATTGCTGCAGAGCTGTGTAGCCTCCTGCTTGAGATGCTCCCTGGCTTTGTCCGTGGCCTTTGCTGCTTTATTTTACTGTGACAGCTGATGGCTTAAGGAAAGGGAGCTAAATTAAAACAATGTGCGTAGGCTTGCTAAGAGATTCCCAGACCCTCAGCTGGATTCTGGTGGCTTGACAGAAATTCCCCCAGGGACAGTTAAGTTCTGTCCAGTTTTCCCTTCTAAGCTTACAGATTTGCAAAAGAGGTATCCGAGGCTGATAGAAGATGGACAGAGTTGAAGGGTGTTTAATCGTAGCTCCTCTTTAGGGACATACAAACTGCACAGCGGATGCGAGAATTAATCCATGCTTAGGATCCAGGGAGGAATGGAGCCTCAGAGGCGTGGAGTAGAGAGTAATGAAATGGAGAATTAACAGAGCCGTGTACGCTGCCTAGGACTTTACGTGTCCCTGCTTCAGAATGTCCCATGTCCCATGCTAAAACCTGACCCAGACAGCTTAATAAGCTGGAAGAAATGTGACTGTAGCTCTTGTACCCAAGACCTTGTGGAATTTCTGCCTTCAGAAGCTTGATGTGAGTGTTATCAACAGGAGCTACTTTACAAAAACTCTGCCTTGCCTTTTATGCTGGAGTGGCTGTAGTGAAGAGGGATATTTTTAATTTTTTTTTACATTTCTGAGCCCAGCACTTCTCTCAGAAAGGCTTAGAAAGCCTTCTGCTCTGTTTTATTTCAGCCCATGCTCTGTGATTAGTTTTTTCAACTACATAATCCTTTTCCCCTTTTTTCTTAACTCCACCCACCACACTTGATCCTGCTCTTGAGCTCGTGTATATCCTTTTATTTTAGTGTGTTTCCTCAAGTCTGAGGGGGTTGAAAGTGTGTTCAGAACACCCTGTGTGCAGAAATCTGTGAAATAACAGATCTAAAGAGCTGAGTCCCATCTCCTTGCTAAGTGCTGCTGCTCCATACCTTCTCCCTACCTTCCCTTTACCCAGGGACGGCGTGTGCCATTATCTGCCCTTTTCCCTTTAGACTGGGGTGCATTAACAAGAGCTGGGCTGCATCCGCTGGAGTTGTTCAGCCTGGGGAAGAGAAGACTCCAGGAGGAACCTTATCCCTGCCTGCAGTGCCTGAAGGGACCTACAGGAAGGCTGGGGAGGGGCTTTGTACAAGAGCGTCCACTGCTAGGGCAAGGGGAAATGGATTTAAACTGAAGGAGAAGAGGTTTAGATTGGATCTTGGGAAGAAATTCCTTAGTCCGAGGGTGGCAAGACTCTGGACTAGATTTCCCAGAGAAGCTGTGGCTGCCCCCTCCCTGGAGATGTCCAAGGCCAGGTTGGATGAGGCTTTGAGCAACCTGGGCTGGTTGAGAGGCGTCCCTGCCCATGGCAGGGAGTTGAATGAGATGATCTCTAAGGTCCCTTCCAACCTGGGCCATTCTAGGATTGTAAAAGCCACGGTGTGGCACCAGTTTAATGCCGGATCATGCGAGTTCTTCCCAGGTGCCATATCCATTGAAATGGCTCATCGCTTTGAACTGTGTAGAAATCGCCCTCCTGTAATCCCTCAGCACTCCCTGCATGGGGTCGATGGGGTGATGGAGAAGGAGCTTAAATCTGAAGTAAAGTTTCCTTTGTGTGGACAAGCCTTTTGGTTTGTTTTTTTTTATTGGCTACGAATGGCTCACGTGTTACACATTCCTGACCCTTACCTGCTCTCTGGTGAGGCGCTGTAGGTGTTAGATATAGCGGGATGTCGACTTGAGCGCTCATTAATGACTCAAACCCACTGGCTTTACCATGCATAAGAGAGATGGGAGAAGGTGCAAGCCACAATTCTGAGGTTAATGGTGGCATTAAGCCAGAATGTCTCTAAATCCGAAAGGCTGCGTCTGACATCGCAGATGTTGGCTTTGTAAATTTGCATATGCAAAAGCTCTGATTAAAGCTAAACAGCCCGGAGAGGAGAAGTGCATGAGAGATTTTCCTGTGTTTGCTCATCCTGATTATATGTTGGACAACTCCAGCTTTGGAAGTGCTTGTCCCTCTCCACCAACCATGGACAGAGGCTGGACAACTGGATTTATAGATCAAGTTAGGGGAGGTGATCTCCACCATGCACTGGGCTGTATCTCACCTGCTTTCCCCTACTGTACAAGGTAGGAATTACCTCTGATAACAGCCAAAAAGGAAGAAGTACTTCTCATAGAGGGCTGTAACGTGAAGAATGTTCGTCTTTTCTTAGAGCCCTTTGCACCCTTGGTATGTCCCCAATTTTTGCTTCAGCTAGAGTTATCCCCTTCCTGAAGTTGAGAGGCAGTGAAAAGGAGAGGAGGCATCTTTCATCCTGTAATGCTCCAAACTGTTTTGTTTCTATTATGTCTAAATGTAGATTATTTTTATTATTCCTTCCCCTTAAGTGAACTTAGTAATGCAATAAATCATGTGGAACAAAGCTGACAGAAGCCTGTACCACATGTCTACCTGATGCAGAGAAAATATTTGCAACCTGTTTCTGCTGCTGCCTCCATATGGGCAGCAACAACTGTGCTTGTGCAGCCATCTCTATGCTTAGAGTTAGAAAACTTCAGAAAATAACACAAATACTGCTTTTTTTTTTTTTTTTTTTTGCAACAGTAGGTGGTAGCTTAGTGGAAACGAACTGCTTGTTTTCTTGGATGGTTGATTGGTGATGCTGAGGGAAGAGTGCAGGACTTTGGGGAATTACAGGGTTCCCAAAGGAGATACAGACTTGAGCTTTTCCAGGGAGATCTGGGAGATGACAAATCCTTCTCTGAATAAAAAAGGTTTCATTTATTAGTTTTCTAAATGCTAGGGGGGGATGTTTGGTTTTTCAACAGGTGAATGTTACTCGCGAAGACTCCCCCAGTGAAGATCCGGTCTTTCTCCGTACTCTAGGGAAGGGAGATTGGTTTGGAGAAAAAGCTCTTCAAGGGTAAGTGCTTTTGAGGATGTGATCGTTACATTGATATAATTTCTCAAGGACTTTTGCAATATTCAGAGGGCTCTTGCAATTTGGAAGGATGTTGGAGTGGGTTTATGCTTTGAGTCAGACATTGATGTTGTGTGTTGCAAGGAGGATACACCTTAATGGTGAAGTTCTGCCATTGAATGGCCAAGTGTAGGTCTTCCCATGCTTGTAGACATCAGAAAATAGTTTATCTTTGCACCATCTTCCCTGACCATACGTTTGAAGGTCAAAATGTTAGATGCTTTGCAGCTCTACAGTGTTTTTACTATACAGTAAGAGCATATTGTGGTCTTCTTGATGGGGTGGATGGCTGATGGCGGGGCGATGCGGGTGGTTTTTAGATTGCCTTGCTACATATACGCGGTTTTGGGAGAGGTAAGATTTGTATGCGAGTGACCTGTTTTATACAAACATTTTTCTATGGGAGTGAACTTTAAAAAGAAGAGAAACTGTAAATCCATATTCAACAGGTGATTATTATTAAAAAAAATGCACTATTTCTGTAGGGAGGAATAAGAATAGGAAACTGTGTGCCTTGGGCGGGAATGTGGGACACCCTTTCATCTTCATGGACAAACATCCTATCCTGGGTGCTTATCTGTGCATAAGAGCTGCTGGGCTTCTCTTTGATGCCGTGATAACCTGTTCGATCCCTCTTGGATCAGCCTTCTTCCAAAAAAGAAGGTGGCAGAACATTTGAAGGCCACATTTCATGGCGCTTCTTGGCAAGCCAGCAAGATGCATCTGGCACAAAACGCGAGTCTCGCCCCTGCAAATCTTTACCTTTAATTGTAAAATAACATGATTATTAAAGAGGTATTATCATTTTGGTTACTTTTTTAATACTAAGATGGACATGAACTGTACTTGGAAATTTTCCCCTAGAAAGACATAAGATAGAACCACTTTTTTCTTTGTTTAGAGCCTCACAGAAACTTGACTTTTTTAGAGCTTTTATGTGAAAAGAGCTAGTACTTAGTTGTGTGCTGCCTTGGTGGTGTCACACAGCCGAATCCCTCCCCGAGAGCATCTGGCTGGACCGCACCGCCGCCTCTTCCAGAGATGGTGGCTTTGGAGCAGCCAGCCATCTGTTTCACTGGATAGAAGACATCGCTCAGTCTGCGGCAGACGTCTTGCAAAGAATGATGGGGGAGGAAAGGACAGAAGAGCAAATCTTTAGGAATATAAGAGAAGACTCTTTCTCCTTCAGAAGTTGTTTCCCGTAAGCCAGCTCGAAAAAGGAACGGCTTAAGCCGGCGCCTCCTTACTGTTACGTTAAATATTGTGTTTAGTTAGAGTTGTTGTTTTGGGTACCGTGGGTGTTGCCTGGGTTTGGGATCAAGGAGGAGTTCCAGACCACGGGGCAAAAGAGTGGTGGCACATGGCGGAGGGCTCATGTTGTGGAGTGAGCAGGAGAGAGAGAGATCGCAAGAAATATTCAGCACTTGATTCGTAGCGCTTTGACCAAACTGGCCACCTCTGGGATGTTCTGGCAAGGGAATCCCTAAACGCTTGGCAGCCTTAGGTCTCCTGGGTAGTGGCAAGAGTTGAAAAATTGGAGAGAGTAGTCCAGCTTGAAGCTGAGATTGGCCTTCACAATATGTACATCTAGTTTGTAGAGCTCTGTATAAATAGAAATGCTGGGAGTGCACTGTACTGAAAAAAAGGGGTGGAAATATGGATGCCAGGCTTGGCTCAGCATCCTGGGCTGGTGGGAGGTGTCCCTGCCCGTGGCCGGGGGTTGGAATGAGATGATCTTGAAGGTTCCTCCCAACCAAAGCATTCTGTGAGTTTTATGATTTCAACTTGCACAAAGATATGAACTAGTTTTAGCAAAGACATTTTCAACAAAGTAAGATGAAAACAGCAGCTTGTTTTAAGGCTGCTTTACTGTATTTCCAGATGGTTTTTTTTTTAATGGAGCTTTTTTAATGCAGTTATTGGAAGATCTAGACACTTTGGTGTGGCTGGGGTGGACACTGGTGAGGCAAAACAAAGGTTATAGACGCAGTTATTTTGAAAGCAGCTCAGTCCACTCATTTACCCGTGCGAACTGTCTTTGAAAATAATCAAGTTATTTGTTTTTTGCATACAGTTTAATTGTCTTCACTGTGTTGGTTCATAAATCCATGCAGGTGTATTTTTGTGAGGTAATTAAGCCAAAGTGCAACGTGACCAGGAGCAAAACCGCAGCGGGGTTGGACTTGATGGTCTTAAAGGTCTTTTCCAAGCTAAATGATTCTGTGATTCTATATGACAGCCAATTTGAGAAGACAAGGGCATCTTGGTGACAAGTATGAATTATTTTAGGGCGTGGCATATGGAAAACTGGTGGGAATTTGGGAAGCCTCCCAGCCTCTGGTGTTGCGGTGGGTTGGCTTGCAGGTGGGAGCTCCTACTCGGCCCAGCCAAAGCATGTCCTTCCCTCCATCCTTCTCATTTGTAAAGAGTAAAATACAGCTTTTGTTTGCTTGGGGTTTTTTTTATTATTAGCTTTTCAAAATGTGTCTGTGGCGCACAGGGCGAGGAAGAAATTGTGGTCTTTGGGTCATAGAGGAGATGCTCTGCCATGGTGGCAATTACAGTCATATGTGAGCTGCTGTAACATGTGTATATACGTTTTTTTGTCACTTTCATGATGATTTGGAAATGGCTATGGTAGTACCTGTCTGTCATGGGAAATAACACATCTTCCTTTCAGGAAAACAGGTATCAGTTCCCGTTTACACCTGCTTCTCTCGAGGCTTTTTTTTTTCCCAGGATTACAGAAACTCTAACTCCCCCAAAATCCCCAGGGTATGTTTTGTGCACTAATAATTCACAGGAACAATAAAACTTATATATATATATATATCTGTATGGGTAGGAATCTCAAAAGACAATTTTCTTCCTGGCTGTCCAAGAACCTTACGCAATGTTTTTCACTTCAAACAGGTTGAATTGCTGTGATGGATGTTGTCGTTGGGCACGAGAAGGACGTAGTAATGCACCGGCAAATGTTCGTGCCTCGTGAAAATGGAATTGCAGCTGGCAATGTCAGAGCTTTATTTATTCATAAATTAATGTGGGAATTGAATATAATTCCGGAGATGTTTTTAAAAGGTCTGGTAGCTGATGGTTGAGGTGATAAAGAGACATCTGTAAATAGGACATTAGAGGCAATGCTATCGATTTAAGGTTTTTGCCAATATGTGTTTTTTCTCCTGCTGCAGTCGGGATTAGGAGTCAAACTCCAGAATTAATTGGTTTTATTAAACCTCTGTAAATGATTCAAGAGGTGCTGGGGTCCTGCTCGTGTTCCCCTTCTCCTGGCTGCAATTCCAATTTTGCTTCTGTGTAGTTGCAATGATGCTACTGCTAAACTGACATTCACGTTACACCTTTTCCCCGGTAAGAACCTGAAAATTCAGTTTTTCTTTAAAAACTTAGTTCCCAAGCCTGGAAACCTGATGAAACCTTACTGCTCTGCTATCTTCTTTCTGGCCTTTTCTATCTTATTTCTTACCGGATTTGTTTTGGTTTTCCCCACAAATTCTTTTCCCCTAGTGCTCACTAAGAACTTTTGTAAGGCTACAGGGCTTGGTTTACTCCTGTTAAACGGTGGGGGAATGAGATCAATTCTCAGCAGTTAGAAAAGAGCTACCTTAGTAAATGGTAAAATGAATTTCCATGCTGGTGTCTTCAAATATTTTTAGTTTTGCAAGATCCACACATGGTGCCCTGTACACTTCACAGCTGCCTTAGCTGTCCTGGAAAAGAAGAGTGCAGGCTGGAGTCTCTTTTTTTTTTTATTATTGTTTTAATTTTTTTTTTGTAAAATTGATGTTCCTGTTCAGATTGATCCTCGCTCCTTCTGGAAAACAGTGTGTTTTTCACACTCCCTCACTGTCAAATATTGCCTGTTCTTCCTTTTGTTTTACACACCCAAATTTCTGCGTGTTGCAAATCAACCTGTTAGGAGGTATCAAATTTTAATTTAGTAAATGCCCTGTCATTTCTCTCAGCCCTCCCTATGCCTGCACAGTTGTATCTAGAAGAGCTTTTTCAGTGAACTGCTGAAACTGCTCAGTAGTGAATATAAGAGTCGTGCTTCGCCTCTGTCGTACGCCTTCCTCGCGTTACCGTGTTTCCGCTGCAACCTCACCATCTGCTGACCAATTAACCTCATTGTCTTGAATTTTCTTGAGAAAAGGGAATGGGTGGAGGATTAGAAATATTTATCACTCTGTGGCGTAGAGGTGATTGCACAACTATTGTGTGTCAAGAAGGAATCTCGTCTCAGGGTGGCATTGGAAGATGTATGTATGTAAATATATCTATCTATCTATCTATATATCCATCCTGTAGGGTAATATTATTTAATCTCTGTTTCTCCAGGGAGAAATGCTAGTCCTTCTGTTGCAGTCTGCGCTTGGGAAAGAGAGATCCAACTGCCAAAAAGTGTTGGGGAAGGGTCTGGGGAGCAGCAAAATTATAGTGTAAGACAGTAAATGGTGGAAAAGGGAGGGGAAAATGGACTTGTGTGGTCCTGGCTGGGAGAATTATGGAAGGTTCCCATGTACAGTCATTTTTCTTGCTCAGAGCCTTGTCACAAAGCTGTTCTGTGCTTGCCAGTCATACCAGGGATCATGATGTGGAGAAATTCACTGTTCCCATTTCAGCCCGGTTAGAATCTGGAGAAAGTAGGAAAAGAACCAACAGCTGTAGGATAGAAATCCAGTTCTCGATAATGTAGTTTTCCTGCCAGGAGCCCCGTGGAGACTTAAGCTGTACCTGTAGTGGTCACCATTAAATTGCAGCAGTGCTTCAAATGTTGATGTGCAGGAGCATGAGTCCAAAAACAATTGAAAAAGACCCTTTTAACTGTGGCTAATAGGAGAGACCAAGTCGGGAAGTGCTTTTTATCACCCCTGTTACCAAATCTAACAGGGTTTTCTTGAAGTCCAGGGTGTTTTTTGTAGCCCTTCTGCCTGGCTTCTGCAATGCCATGTGCGTAGCTCCTGGACCATGGATGTGAGGCACATCCTCCAAGGACCAGCTGGAACTTATTTCATCCACTACATCATCTGCTTTTTACAATTACTACAACCATTAACTGATCTTAAAAAGGTATTTTAGCCTTTACAGCTATATTTCCCATCCTCTTGCCCTCCTTGGATAAATCCCTTCCCCTAAAGTCAGGCAAGACCTGGGGGGTTGGAGGAGAAGGTGACAGCTGATGGATTTTTACCCCCAAACAGCAGAAGCTTTTAAAAGGTTTGGAAAATCTGTTGGCAAACCCCTGAAACAGAACCCTCCCTGAGGCTTTGAAGGGCAAGAGCTCAAAAACCCGGACAGCTGGAAGTGAGGAGACAAAGTGACGCCAAGATGGTGTCACCATCTGGTTCCCCTTGGGGCTGGCTTTCTTCCTGCAGGCATCTGGCCCTGGCTTGGGTCAGGAGAGGTGGCCAGGTGGACCTTCAGTCTGACTCACCTCCTAAGAGCACACCGTGGCAGTAATTAAACACTAATAAATGTCTCCCTGTCCTCTCCAGACTGATGCTTGGGTGCCCTGGTCTCAAAACTCTTAGAGAGTGCATCATTCTAGCACAGGTGAAGATATTTCATGATGCAGCTGTTGCAAAGTGAGTTACAAAATCGTCATCAGGGCCTTTGCAATTTGCTTAATTACATTATTGCCAGCACGTCTTGATTGCTGATGAGGTTGCTTCACTATCACTCTTCAGTCTTTTTTTTTTTTTTTCCACTAAAACATAGGCCAGTATTATGTGGGCTTGTGCAGGAGCTTGTGGCGAGTGTCTTCAGCTGCTTGCCAAAAGCTCTCCGTGCTTCAGGAAGTTCCCTGGCAGGGAAGAGGCTCCCAATTGAGGGACTCACACTAAAAATAGCTATGACTTCATCATCATCACCTAGCAAAAATTAATCTGGATGGGGTTTGGGGGGATTTTCTTGTGGGGTTTTTTTTTGGAGCTGTGTCAACTTCAGCTACATATCAAGAAATCATAGAATCCTAGAACCATTCAGGTTGGAAAAGCCCCTTGGGATCATCGAGTTCAACCATTGACCCTACACTAAAAGTTCACCCCTGAACCACATCACCCAACACTGCATCTAAGCGACACTTGAACACATCCAGGGATGGTGACTCAACCCCCTCCCTGGGCAGTCTGTTTTTTTTCTTTCCGTGAAGAATTTCTTCCTAATGTCCAGCCTAAACTTGCCCTGTTGCAGGGGAAAGGACCCAGCAGGACAGAGAAAGATGTGTTGGCTCTAAGAGCATCCTGCGCTATGCCATGACCACCGAGATGAGGGTTACCTTAAGTTTTTCCAACAGTAATGAATTGGTATTATGGACTCTTTTAGTCTGAAATAAGAATGCAGACTGGATCACACAAGGTGAAACCAGAGGTCCATCTAGGCTGGCGCCCTATCTTTTTCAGCAAGCAGAATCAGTTGCTGAAGAGTGTCCTGACCCAGAGCTGCTGGCTTCAATAGTTTGTAATCCTTGATGAGCTGTCAATTTACTTTGCAAACATGTGCAAGCGGTTTTAAAATCCACGATCTTCTGTGGCAATTAGTTCCACAATTTAAGTATGCAGGATGAGAAGAAATGCTGAGTTTAATGTGGGGTGAGTTGTTTTTCTTTTTTGTACTGGCCATCTGCTTCTCTTACAAGATGCCTCCAAATTCTGACACATGCGGTTGACTTCTTGCTTTGCAGAAAGCTCAAGAATCCTAGACTGGCCTAGGCTGGAAGGCCCCTTGGAGATCATTTAATCCAACCTCCCTGTCATGTGCAGGGATGCCTCTCAACTAGATCAGGCAACACATGGGAATCGAACCCACGACGTTGGTGTTATCAGCACTACGCTCCAACTGACCGAGCTAACTGGCCCCCTACAGTGTTGTCTGAGACGATAGATGTGGGAACAAGAAGTCAAATAATTTTTTTTTTCTACTGTGCTTACAGTTTCTAGCATCCTAAGTGACATGGTAAGATGTCTGGAACTCAGTCGTACTTTAATAAGAACCACACCTTTTATATAAAGATATTTGGAACTAGAGCTTACCAACTGCAGTATCATTCTCCGTTTTGACCAACAGCTGTTCTGTCAATAATTTAAGGGTTTTTACTAACTTGGGCGATATAGAAAGCTGGTAACATCTTAGACAAGCAGGTGTTGGTGAACCTTCCCAAAAAGGCCATGCAGCTTTTCAGGTTGGCTGAAGTCAAAAAAGAACTTCAAGCAAGTTCCACGAGCACCGGTTTTCCCAGGCTTGGCTAGGCAAAGGGTTTCTTTAGGATCAGAGCAATAGAGAGGAGAGCAATTGCAAAAATAAAAAAGGTGCCTGCAAAGGCTCTTTCAACATCTATGTTTAGATGATCCCTTAAAAAGCTCGAGCAGGGCTGCAGTTAAGTGGTGAGATGATGAATCAGGGGGGTTTCAGCTGCTTGATTTCCCCTATTGTTAAATATCTCGCTTCCGAGTTCCTCGAATTTCAGGGCAGTTGACTTGGCAATGAGACGCAGCTTTGTTCTATAATAACACGGAACAAAGCCCGGTGTCGGCAAACACGGCATTAAGAAGGAGAAACAAATGATTGTGCACTTAAGCAAGATGAGCGAACACCAGAATCGGAGTCTTTTTTTTTTGCCTTATCCATTGCCTGCCTTGCGCCGCGTTTGCGGCGGCTGCTTTGCATTTCAGAAACCTCTGGGTACAATACGTAATCATGAAAGTACATTGGATACTGAAGGGATGTAGATAGTTGTATTAATAGAAAGCTTGTGCACAAAATATGCCAGTCTTTTTATTTATTGCCATAGAGAAAACTGAAATATCTGACTTTTTATTTACTCTGACTTTCAAACGAAAAAACTTCTTTGGGGAAAAATAGCTATTGGGAAACAATTAACAGTAAATCCAAAATTTTACTACTCTTCTATTAAGAAGTTCATTAAGTTGCTCTGATTCCTGCAGGGAAATTGTATTCCGAGCCAGCTTCGTGACTCAGGTTCGTTTGAGTCTTAAACACAATGATGATCAGTTTATAAAAGCACAGCTTATTAATATTTCTGGCTTTTTTACAACTGAATCAGAGCTTAGGAACTAAAACTCTGTCTTTGCTTCCCTTTGAGGATGCAGTCCTACAAAGCTAGCCCAGTATTCCTCCCACTGTATATATAATATATATGATGTATATGATGTATATAATGTTGGGCAACAAGGTTTTGCCAGATGGAGGAGAGCAGGGTTAGTGGTTACAAATATATTCACTTACACTTATAAAAAATATGTTTCTTCTCATGAAGTTTTTTAAAGTAGCATGATTTTGGGGAGGTACCCTCTTGTATGTGCTGGTTAGTGATAGAAATGATTGCAGGGGTAAGATTTGGTAGTTCTCGCATACTTAAAAAGGTGTAAAAATGTGGAACTGCAGTTAGCTTTTTTTATCGTTCCTAGGGTCTGAAGTAGCCTGAAAGGACTGAAAGCTTCTTTTGAATCCTCCAAACGCTTCCTCTTTGCCTTTTTTTAATATTTTTTTGACAGGTGGTACCTATCCTATGCAAAAGGAGGGGGGAAAAAAAAGGAAACAAAACAAAAAAAACCCAAACACCGAATTTCTGTCCTGTGGCAACTTGAAGTATCTTGGGTTTTTCTAGTTTCTTAAGCAATCAGGTCTTTACGTGAGCATGTTCTGCCAGCAATAGAGTTGTGATTGAATCAAAACATTTTATCCTAAAATTTCAAAACTGTGATGCTTTTGTCAAAAATGCTGAAATGCTGGTTTATGCCAAGTATTTCCGGTTGAAAGGAAAAAAAAAAAAAGTTGTAATCTGAAATATGTTAATAAGAAGTGGAGAAGAAGAAATCACGTTTTCTTAGGAAAATGCGTCCCTCAAAATACTTGTTTTGCCTGGCTCCTACATCATTTCTGCGGCTGTGTACGTCCTTGAGTGTCATCACATATAATGACATTAAAAACAAACAACAATGCCTGCTTGTAGCACCTCCAGGGATGGCTGCTTTAATTTGCTATAACTTCTAAATTTTGCACGCAGAGAGGGTGTTTTCTGTGAGAATTCTTAGTAACCCGGTGTTGGGACGTGGTGCCGAGTCTTTTTGTGATCATTATAAGGCACCAGCACAATATGAAATGCTCAATATTAAGCTTTGTGATTTAAAAATAGTAGAACATTCAGCACAGAAGTATGTTAAAATGATTCCAGTTCTAAATATATAGAATAATACTTTTTCATGGCTTTCATTTTGCATGCTGAGTAATTTAAATATGAAGGGCAGGCCATTTGAATTAGCTAGTGGTTTTAACAATCGTGATTTAACCATGATATAGCAAATTAGGCCTCCATCCTTGGAAGAAGCTGGTGCAAGTTTGCATTTAGTACCCGTTCCTCATAACGTGTAATTTTCTTCATCGTGTTTCCATATTCGTTGTTACGAACCACGCGTAATGGCTTTTGGATTGAATTTATGTCGTCCGGGTTATTCAGCAGGGGAAAAGGGTCTTCAGCATTACAGGTTTAGGTATTTTTAAGATGGATTTTTGGTAACGTGTCGTCCTTCAACGACCTGATTGCCTTCCTGAGCTCTCCCACCCATCAAGATCCCAATTCTGACGTTCTCCAGGATGGGCCACTGGTTACGGGTTATTTCCTATGTGCAGCAAACCCAGAATGCTGATGACTTTGGTATAGCTCGTAGGAATGGAGTAGGTTATGAGTTAAGGAGAGGACTGTTGTGTAGCAACACTAAAACTAAAGATAAAATTAGCACTTAAGGAAAGTTGGATGGATTGTCTAATTCTGCAATACAACGAAATAATCAATGTCCCTTCAACGGTGGGGATTTTTCTCCCCGGAGAGCTGCGTATCCCACCCAGTCTTGAGTCAGTAGTCTATAGATTTACAGGAACATGGTGACCCTTCGAGGGGTGGTTTGTCCTATGCTGGATGGAGAGGAGCTGAATCCCGCTAGGAGCCATCCACAGTGTTTTCTTTGGGACTAGGAAAAAAAAGAAAAAAAAAGCCTCCGCACGGCCAGTGGGAAGCCTAATGATGAACATCTATTATCAAGATTTTATGTTAAGGCAGTCTGACCGATAAGTAACGTAGTTAACTGCCAGGAAAATGCTCAAAATTAAGGAATATTAATAAAATGAAATGAAATATTTATAGGATTGGAGCTGGCTGTTTGTCTTTATGAACGCCTACTTAATCCTATTTTGTTAGGAAATCCACAGTATTAAAAGACCGTTTTAAGATCACCCTTGTCAAGTAATACTCATTTAAATGGACTAGAAGACATCAAAAGAACAATGTCCTCTTCCGTGGTATTTAAGAATCTATTTGAGCCTGGAGTTTCCAATTTTACTAGGTTTTTTTTTTTCTTTGCTGGCTTGTTTTGTCTGAACAGTGTGGTTGGTGATGGGCTAAAGTCTCTCTCTGTAGCAGAACTGGAACATCAGTGGTGGAGTCAGCATCCCTGGAGGTATTTAAAAGACGTGTAGACGAGCTACTTTAGGTACTTGAGAAATTCCTCTTTTCCTTGTTCCTTTCCTTAGGTATGGATGCAGCTCCTTTTCCTTCAGCACATCAGGCCCTGGTGGTTTTTACAGCCTGGAGATATTTTCTGATGAAGAGCTAACCTAGCACAGTTTTATTAGAGCAGAGCGTGGTGGGAAAGCAGCTGAAGGTAGCTGCGGAAAACCCGTTGTGTCCTTAGACAGCACGTCCCCCGGTGGGGAAAAAAAAACATTCTGATCATGTAGACCAAGCCAGCTAATAAACTGCAGAAAGAAACCACGGCGACGTAGGCTTTCGATAATACCTGCCTGGGCTAATTCCCCTCGTAGCTCATGGCATGTCACCCCAAAACACCGATTGGCATTGTCATCTGCAAAGCATCTCTCAGTGAGAAGTATCAGCCCAATAGCAATGCAGCAATAAGCCAGATTCAGTGGGTTTTTTTCCCATCTACCTCTAGCTGGCTTTTTGCTTTTTTTTCACAGGGAAGCTTTTCGCTTTGGGTGGGTCTAAGCATCGGGGACAGTAAACACATACTGGCTATGTGAGCAGTGGGAGATGGGCTTGCATGTGCTATAAAGTGGTGATGACAAAATAATTCCTAATCCAGGTATAAGCATAGCCCAGGAAACGTTACCTGGGCAGGCAACTTGGTAATCTCTCCGGAGATATGAGATGTGGTGGCCACCCTTCCTGTACATATTGCTGGAGCACATGCATGCTGGGCTGTGGGTTACAGGACCTTGAGACCCGGTTTCTTGAGGTTGGCTTTTCTGCTCCTCATCTTCCCTCCATAAGTGCAAGGAGTTTCATAGGCTATTCATATACTGTATATATTTCTATTTCTTGCCAGCCATCATCTTCCAGACCCTTGCTTTGAATTGAATTGTTATTAACATCATTTTAAGTCTTAGAAGAAATCTTTTCCTTATTTCAAGATTTGGCAAAGGGGCTGTTTAAGCTGGCGGTGGCAAATCAGACTCTGATGGCTTTGTTTTTGGTTACAGCCTCTGAACAGTTTTAGCACTGCCTGTTGATGCCAGCAGTACAGTTGAGCTTTTAAGCGTTCAGCGCATTAAAGCAAATACGTGTTGTCCCGGACTGTCCCTGTGTCACTGGGACTCTGAAAGGGGAGCTGGAGCCAGCCCCACCACTGGGATCCTGGAGAGCAACAAGGGTGGCTGCAAATATCACCCTGAGCAATTTCACATTTAAAAATAGATAGATTGTGTTATCGCTAAAAAAAGTCAGGTCTTATTTTAGGCGAAGACGCAACCTGAGCACGGCCACGGCAAGACACGGCAGCACTTCTGTTACAGCACTGGGGCTTCGTGTGCAAAACCTTACAATTGGCTCCCACAACAAATGTCTTAAATCCCAATTTTAAAATTTTTTTAATGGTTTTCCTGTTAGGAGAGAATGTTATTTATCTGTAACATCAGATAAACCTAAGGCATGTTTGCTTAACGCAAAAGATTGAGATTGTTATGTGCGGCATTATGATGTAGGAGCGCTCCTTACAGGTGCTTGGCGACCTCCTGATATTTTGTTAGGCTGACCCATGTTATCACTGGCCCTCCGTGGGCTCCAGCATTCCATTTTTAGTCAAATTTAACCAGGGAATGAATTATAGCTGTGCCAATTGTGTGGGGCGGTGCATGAACTGGTCCGACCCTGTGTCTGGAACGGGAGCTGTGCTGGCAAGCTCCTCCCTACCCTTCATAGCTGGGATGCTGCAAACCCTGCCAACAAGGCTTAGATGATGGTTTATTACTGGGACACTGCAGCCCCCTGGTAGACAACGTCGTTTTTTCCCAAAGAGACCCATTTGATGGATATGGGAGCCTTGGACAGCTTTCTCTGATGCCTCGGGCTGCTGCTGAACAAAGATGTGCTTGGTGTTCTGCATCTTTATGGGATAGACTGAGCCTTGCTGCTCCCTTTCCCACAACTGACTCGTTTGCTTCAGTAAAGCCTCACCGTGGCATCAGCACCATCGATAGCCATCTGTCTGGGGGAGAGCCCATCCAACCCTTCTCGCGGTCGCTGGGACCTCTCCTTTCCTTCCCATCTTCATGCGCCCTGCAGTGGTTGGTTCTCTGCAGATTTAAGGCTCCAAACCTCCTCTCTCTTTTTGTCCTTCCCAGCAGGCTGGTTTCCTTAATTAGGGTTATTTTCCCCATTCCGCTGGTCCTCTAGCTACCTTTCATTCCCTGACCATCACTCGTGAACCTTGTGTGTCCTTCCTCTGCCCAACAGCTCACTGCTTTTCTCTTTCTGAAGATGAAATGGCCAATATACACTTCTCCTGACTTGATGACCGATGTCGCACCACAACTCTGCTCTCCTCCTTTGCTGCTGCAGACACCAAAATATTCTCACCTGTGATTTTAGCATAGAATCATAGAACAATTCAGGTTGGAAAAGACCCTTGGGATCCAACCATTAACCCTACACTGCAAGTTCACCCCTGAACCACATCACCCAACGCCACATCTAAGCAACACTTGAACACATCCAGGGATGGCGACTCAGCCACCTCCCTGGGCAGCCTGTTCCAGGGTCTGACCACTCTTTGTTCCAGTGTCTGACCCCTCTTTCCGTGAAGAATTTCTTCCTAATGTCCAGCCTAAACTTGCCCTGTGGCAACTTGCAACCATTCCCCCTGGTTCTGTCCCTAATTCCCTGTGAGAAGAGACCAGCACCAACCTCTCTACAATGTCCTTGCAAGTAATTGTAGGGCATGATGAGGTCCCCCCTCAGCCTCCTCTTCATCAAACTGAATCTCATGTCCGTTTTTTGTGCTCGTCTAAAAAGCAGATTTATGCCTCTTCCTGATGCCATCGGTGCAACACAGCTCGACCCACATCTAACGGTGTGAGAGGGGAAGCATTGAGCTGCGCACGTTGGATGAATGCAGCCATTTTCAGAGGTTTAATTTTGTTTGTATTTAATAAAAAGGAGGAGAAGCTCATTTGTAAGTACTAAGGCTGTGGCCAACCTTCATCTCAATTTAATCTTAGGTTTGCTTAAGCCGATACAAATGTTACGGGTTTATATGGCAGAACTTCCTTAATGAAGCAATTTAACTCAGGCTGCTAAAGGGGCTTGCAGAGATTTAAATTCATATAATTCATGTATTACTATCAAATGCAATTTTTGTTTTGCCCCCAGCCTCTGGGCTTTGTAAAATCAGGATCTTGATTCCTGAAGTCTAAAGCTACAAGACACACATCTTTAAGGTACTTGCTAAATTCCATTATTTTCTCAATCATGTTATAATTAAAAGAAAAAATGTTTTCAGTTATAGAATTGAGAAGAAGCTGGAACATTTTACAATAGTTTTTGCCATGATCTTATGAAGTTGATAATTGGTGTTACAGCAGGTTAATCATCATTTGTCCTAGGTGCTCTTTTATTTGCCTATTCCGTAGTGTAATTTTAGATATATCGCATTCGGGAACTTTCTAAAAAAGTTTTCTTACACTGTGTAGTAGTGCGAGTTGTGTATGTTTGGTTTTAACTTTCAAACAGAAACCCCAACAAAATAAACTTGGCAAGAGGGGCTGAGCATTAAGAAAGGAGAGAGCGATGATGATTTTGTTGGCTTAACTTTGTTCTCTGGCGTCCAAATGCACTTTATGTTTTTCTACTGTTGAATTTTTTTTTTTAAATGTCGCCTGTGCTGATGACACAAAGAAGGGGTTTTTAAAAAAAAATTCTTCCAAATTAAGCCGTTTATTCTTGTAGGTAGTTTCGGTGTTGAGAAAACCAACGCAAGTCAACTGAGTGAAGAATAAGTAACATTGGCAAGAGCTCGATTATAATTTAGCTAAAAATCTACAAAAGACGTTACTGTTAGAGTACCCTTATTTTTAATCCTTTCATGTTTTCTGCCATGCCTGAATGACTTATGCACCATGACATGGTGATGTGAAATATATAGATGAGCTGCTTCTGGTCCTGGATTGTAACCTGCCAAGTCAGTGTTAATCTTCTGCAGTTGAGGAGGTGAGGTCGCATTTAACCCAGGGGACCAAAAAAACAAATGAACTGAATTAAGTCAGGAAGAGGGAATAGTTCCTTGCCAAGGAATTGCTTTTCTTGGCTGAAGATGTGCAGGTCCTTCATGCCAAGCTCGTCTACACACTGAACTGGCAGAAGTGGTTGAACAACTGCCTGGGAGGTGATACGCCTTAGCCACTGCATCTACTGGTGAGGGCTTCCCTGTGGTTTTAATATCTTGACATTTTGGAATTTTTTTCAATAATGGCTGAAGCTTTGCAAAACAGAATGGAATGCATTTTCAACTCGTTATTGTTCTGTTCTGAAGCCAGGTATTTCCAGCATCTTACGTTACTGCAAGTTAATGTCGTGGTTTTAAAGTAAATGACTCTAGTTGTGATTTTTCTCTCACGTGTCTTGCATCTGAAATCCTCATCTGAAATTCTCTTAGTGCTCTCTTTAAGCGTTCTCTGAATATATCTGCCTGAGAGGCAGCCCAAAAAAGGCATTTGGTTCGTGTCATTTCAGTGACCTGGAGTTTGTACCAATGGTTTTTAGCAGTTCTTAGTGTCGGGGTGAAAGCAGGTTTTAATCTAGGAAGCATGACCATTGTATTAACCAATTCTTAGAGACTGGATTTACTGGAGGGAAGGGGGAAATAATGTAGGGGAGGCAGACAGCACTTGGGTGGATGCTGGCTGAGAGGGAGCTCTGAATGAGCATCTGAGAGATGCTCTGACCTCCTGCTTGAGGTGGGGGTGTTGCAGATTACAGAATCATAGAATGGTCTAGTCTGGAAGGGACCTTAGAGATCATTTTAATCCAGCCTCCCTGTCACCAGAGACACCACCTCTCGACTAGATCAGGCAACACATGGGGACCGAACAGGAATGCTGGAGCAAATCCTTGTCCAGCCTCATCTCCAAGGATGGAGAGTCAGTCCCCGGTTGACCTGTTGCACCGCTGGAAGTTTTTTGTCGTGTCCAGTTTGAATTTCCAAAATGACAACTTGCAGCTGCTGCTTTAAAAAATAAAAATCCTGGGGGAAAAATGTCAACAGAACTAATTTAAACCAAACAGGCTGGCATTTAACAGGGATTGTTGCAGCTATTTGCTTCAGAAAGCGATTGAGCCAGGTCTTTTATTGTCATGAAAAAGGGAATATATCTAATCTGCATGGATTTGGGAGGAGTCCACAAGAGTAAAGGACTTAATCCGTATGCACTATGGTATGTTTTTTAATTCTGCACCGTGTGTGCTTTCTGGACAAGTTCCAAGAGACTTGGGAAAAAACTTAAATGATTTGGCAGTTTGCGAGAGGTCTCGGTACATAGGAGAGTTGAAAATGTTTTGAAAAGTGGGAGAGTCTGAGCCTTTTGTGTTGTTGTCACCTTAATGCAATAAAGAATTTAGTAAATATTTAGATTTTAAATGAAACCCCCAGCATTTGTCCTTGAGCAATGTTGAATGCTTTATGGATAGGGTCTCCCTAAGCAGGACATCGCAGAGGAATGCAAGCTCATTTAGAATATGTTTTCTCATTTTAAATGGTTCGTGAAAAGCCTGTAAAAAGTATTGTAGTTAACCTTGCAGCCTTATTTTTCCTGGTTTTTTTTTTTTTTCTTTTTGTGGCAGTACATGATACTTTTCCCACATGTGGATTCCAGGTTAAGGAGAGAGAGAGGAAGGGAAGGATTTCAGTTGTTAAGAGCTTTGATTTAGTAATGAGAGGCTGACACCGTGCTCCTCCGGTGCTCAGGAGAAGCATTGGGCCGCTTCACAATTTGTGCATCTTCTGCATCTTTGCGTATCTTCATTCTCCATCTGGGCTCCAGATGTTATCGGTACCCATAGCTTGAATGGACATGGCACAACCACTGGGAAAGGGACTTTAATTCAGACCTGCAAACCCAGTGATTTTCACAAATTTTATTGCTGATATCCCCAACAGTTGTAGAAGTCCTCAGTTTGCCTGTGATAGTTTTGAGGGCAATATTTGTGTACTTAAATAGTATTTCGGCATTATTTGTGCTTTCTCGCCCTGCTTTCCAATATTAGTTCATCTCTTTTTGCTTTTCTAACTATATTTGAATGTATGTGATTTAAGTTCCCTGTCATTTCTAAAAACACAAGGGGAAAGCAGTTGTGTACTTGAAAAGCATTGCTTGTGCAAAAAAAAAAAAAAAAAAAAAAAAAAGAAAACACAAAGAAGTCACCACTTTCAGGGAATTAGTTGAAGTGTGTGCCAGCAGTGATGGGGGGAGTCCATGGGTGGATTTGTGTCCTTAAGAGCTCTGTGCCAACGGTGGGAGACTTGCCAGTCCCCAAACTCGTTTTGGACATTCCAAGTCGGATGGGTTATCTCTGCGCAGCTCTGCCACATGGGCAAACCTTTCCTTTTCAGAACTAGCTAGGATATAAAAAAAATGCACTTTTCTCAGAGGTGTTTTTAGTACAACAGCAGATCTAACATAATAATGCAAGGCACAAAAGACGGTATTTATTCATCTCAGTAGGCACAGTGTAGGAGATGATGTTATGCATGGTCAAATCCACTATACTGGATTTCATCATGATGGTAGAATCTAGAATGGTCTAAGCTGGAAGGGACATTAGAGATCATCTAATCCTGCCATGGGCAGGGATGCCCTTAACCAGCCCAGGTTGCTCCAGGCCTCATCCAACTTGGCCTTGTTGTAATCAAACTTAAGTTTTAAGGAGCTAATTGCTTAATGAATAATTAATCACCTTTCTTTTTAAGTTAGTTTATTAATTTATATTAGGATAAGGAGTATAGAACTTTACTTATGCTAAGAAGTCGTGTGTAGGCCTTGGCTAGAGCTAGAGCTGGTGCAAGTTGCAAAGCTGGCAGGGAATGTTTTGTACTAGTAAACGGTCTCACCGCACCTGTGCTTTGGTCTCACTGCACCTGTGCTTTAATAACAATATTTCATTTAGACAGATCAATATGTGTGTTTCACGCGGACATGCCTCCCTACCTCCCTACTCCCCCGTTTTTGTCTTGTGGTTAAATGTGATTTCACCCCAATTACCAGCGTTTGTATGGAAATAAGATATATGAATATTAAT
>NW_009693993.1:1432-12747 GCF_000703405.1 Apaloderma vittatum | reverse complement strand
CTATCAAGAATTACTGGCAAATTTATGGAGGTTCCAGGCCAAATTTGAGGTATGAGCCATATCTTCTTGGATGACTTGCATCTATGTATCTTGTATCCTAAGACAGCGAAGTGTCCCCATGGATTTAGCTGTCCAGCAAGGAAAGCATTTTTTTCAATATTGCTTGCCAGATGGTCCCAAGTCTTGAAATGCAAAGTACTTATTCTCACAGAAAGATAATGAAATCAAGAAACTCGGTGTTACTCTGAAAGTGCCTTCTTTAAAGGATTTCTCTTTTTTTTTAATTTTGTTGAAATATATATGAACTATGAGGTTCATCTACATCATATGATAGATGCAGTTTGGAGGACCATCTTTCCTAAGGCTATTTTATGAAGTGGTAAAATTTTTGTACAGAATAAAAAAAAAAGGATGTTACTTCTCAACTGAGAAACAGAAGAAATACTTATATCATTTAATATAATGTATAAGAAAAGTTGAAGTAGCTAAAACTCATCCTTAATTTTTTATTTAAAATAGATTGGTTTTCTGTTACCAAGTAGCATAGTTCAAAAACTGTATCTCTGTTCAGTACCAAGATATATATTGCTCTGCAAAATAACACTGAAGTGGAAAAACACGAGGATGTTGCTGTCAGATCAGATGTATCTATTTTTTACAGACAGGGATATAATTAATTTGTCCTAATTTAGGTATTCAAAAGTCAGATGTCAAAATCTGCATCTTCAAAAATATCTTTGTTTGCTCAGTCGAAAGACACAGCCATTTCCAGGAAAAATTTAATTCCAGGAAGGGTCAGATGAACAATCTACTGAAAAGTCTTCGCCATTTATTGTAAAAGGGAACATTATTTAACTTATTCAGACTTAAACAACTAATTACCAGATATCTAATAGTTGGGAAATTCCTAAAAGACAAGAATGTAATTCTTCCATTAAAAATACATAGTGTCTAAATACTGAAGAAAATAACAGAAGTCTGTATTGCAAATGTGATTGCTTACCGTATTTTTCCTTAATAAACACCTTGTCTTAACAGTTTGGCAACAGAAATGCTTGCACCAAATGCAACCAAAAGATGATAAGTATGAAAGATTTTGAGAAGTAAGACCACTTTTGAATATACAAAGAAGCCCATCTGTTAAAATGTTCTTCCTTCTTTCTCTTAATTTTCATATTTTGCTACACACACTCCAGATAATCAGCTGTATCGCACTGATATCACACAATGACCCTGAAAGTATTTTTATCTGGACTTAACCGTTTAGGAAAGATGAAAACATCTGATTTGGACTTCTTTTATACCAAGGAAAATGTTGTTCTGTGTTTTGAGTTTTGGAACCTCTTGATGAGCTGTAAATGAGGTTATATAATTATCACTTCATGCTGCAGAACATTACTTGAAATGGCAACTGAAAATTGAGTCTTCAAGGAAATTTATAGGGATAATCTTATCAGGGAAGCATTGGACTGGGTCTGAGAGTCTTTGGTTCAGTTCCAGGGTCTGAGTAGTCCTAACTGTCTGGTCTTTGGCCACATCTGTAGAAACAGAGATGATGCCTTCCTGTCTCCACAAGATTTTGTAATAATAAATGGACCAATGTTTATGAAATGTGGAAATACTGCATTGATAGTGGTCATGCAAAGTACTAAATAAGCCATCAGTTTATTAGAAGATGATTCAGCCCTAATCAAAGTAAATATCTACACAAAACTTCTTTTACAGGAAGTAAAAAATTGTATGATCTAAAAATGCATGGTCTAAAGAATATAGACAATATATATGAGGTTATTTTGGTTTTATACTGTTATCACAGAGTCTATAGCTTTTACAATCTTTTGTTGTAGCTACCAGAAAGAAAAACAGCTGCCTTTGTTAGGTGTAACGATGGAGACTGTCCTCAGGAGCCCCATTTCCCTGAGGCCTCAGAGGAAGTCAGGATAAAGGAGGAGTTTCCCTTAGTTGAGGAAGACTGGATTAGGGATCATTTAGGACACTTGAACTTCCCTAAATCCACGGGCCCTGATGGGATGCACCCGCGGGTGCTGAGGGAGCTGGCAGGAGTCATTGCTAGGCTACTCTCCATCATCTTTGGTAAGTCATGGGCAACAGGAGAGGTGTCTGAAGACTGGAGGGAAGTAAATGTCAATCCAGCCTTCAAAAAGGACAGGAAGGAGGACCCAGGTAACTACAGACCCGTTACTCTCATCTCCATCCCTGGAAACTTGATGGTATCCTTGGCACTGTCTCTAGGATATCAAGGATAAGAGGGTCATTAGGAGCACTCAGCATGGCTTTCCCAGGGGAAGTCATGTTTGACCAACCTGAGAGCCTTTTATGAAGATGTAACCAAGAGGATGGATGGTGGCCATGCAGTGGACGTAGTTTGTCTGGATTTCAATAAAGCATTTGACGCCATCTTGCACAGCATCCTCGTAGTTAAACTGAGGAAATGTGGTCTGGATGACCGATTAGTGAGGTGGTTTGTGAACTAGTTGAAAGAAAGAAGTCAGAATATTGTAGTGAATGGCGCATAGTCTAGTTGGAGGCCTGTGCCTAGTGGAGTACCTCAGGGGTCAGTAATGGAGCCAGTACTGTTCAATATATTTGTCAACCACCTGGGTAAGGGATTAGAGAGCACTATCGGCAAGTTTACTGATGACACGAAACTGGGAGGAGTGATTAACACACCAGAAGGCTGTGCTGCCATTCAGTGAGACTTAGACAGGCTAGAGGCCTTGGCGGGGAGAAATCTTATGAAATTCAACAAGGGGAAGTGTAGAGTTTTGCAATTGGGAAAGAACAACTCCATGTGCCAGTATAGGTTGGGGATTGACCTGTGGGAGAGCAGCACAGGGAAACAGGACCCGGGGGTTCTAGTGGACAGCAGGATGACCATGAGCCAGAAATGTGCCCTCATGGCCAAGAAGGCCAATGGCATCCTGACAGAGCACTGGAACAGGCTGCCCAGACAGGTTGTGGAGTCTTCTTCTCTGGAGACACTGAAAACCCATCTGGACACGTTCCTATGTGACCTATTGTAGGTGATCATGCTCTGGTAGGGGTGCTGCACTAGATTATCTTTCAAGGTCCTTCCAATCCCTAGCATGCTGTGATTATTGATCAAGCTCCTTAACTGACCTGATTGTTTTAGCACAGAAATAGAGACCTAGTCCTCCTTTAAAGAGGTAGAAAAAAAGGATCTTGATGAGAATGAAAATATTTCTTCACATTGTACATATTTTACAAACAAAGCTTTGGAGGTATTCTTGCTTAAGCTTATTGATATAGAAGGCAGTGAAAAAAGATTTTTTTAAGGACTTAACATTTGAGAGGATTAAGTATTTTATGCAAAAGACATAACGCTGAGCCACATTTTTAGCAAAGATATGCTCCTAACATAATAACACTTGCTATGCATTTCAAGTAAAGTCTCTCCTTTCCCATGACAAAGGCCTGAACAGTGCAGAGGAAAATTATATTTCTGTAAAAACAAAAATACTAAACTTCTCACAAAGAAAATATTGCCAATTTTCTTTTCCACAAGCACCAGAAACAATGGAGATTATTTCCTAAAATTCTGTGTCTTGTGAGTGATTTCAGTTTCTGTTTGAAGTTTCCATTTTTTGCTGAAGTGTTTATAAGGTGTGTCTGGCTGTGTCTAGATGGCATCTTGGACCAGCACAGAGGAGGTTTTCCAAGATTACAGACCTGTGTTTTCATCTGCCTCTATCAGGGCTACGCCCTTTCTTCACTCTCTTACCCACACAGATGAAATCTTGTTACTCATCACAAAGAGCTTCCATCATGAATGACTAGGTAATCAGAATTCCAGGCGTACGTGCCTAGGTACCACAAAAGTCAACTGGGATAGATCCTAAAGCATGAACTCGTGAATAAAGTATTTGTGCATATCTCAGTTTCTCTATCAGACAGGGAAGTTGTAGGCTCCTTCTTCTCTCTCCATTTGCTACTTTAACAAAACATATAAAAAATACAGTTTTTAAAATTTTTCCAACATTTTTTTGTTGAAGCTAATTTTGGATTAAAAATTTGCTGGGGACAATACAATTAAAAGCATTATATACACACACACACACACACACACACATACACATATACACTATAACTGCATGAACCTAGTTTCTGTATGACACCAGTCTAAAGCTGGATGGTGAATGAAAAAAACAGAACATGTATCATTGTGATCAAATATTTGTTTTCCCTTTTCCAATAACCCTGACATTTGTCAGGTGGAAAACTCCCTGTAGAGGTCTCAAAATCTTCTGAAACTGAAGAACTCCACGTAATTTCATCTAGAAAACTGGTTATACTACTGAGCAATAGAAAGAAACGGAGCTTAATGGAACATGCAAATTCAAGTATCTTACTGTACAAGACAAGTGTGCGTGCATAGAGTTATCTGTGGTAGAGGAAGTTCTTTCAGGAAGTATTCAGTCTAGGGACGAATTTTAATTACACTTGTTTAAAAAAAAAGACCTCAAAAAATCATCATTTGGGAAAAGATTCAGATGCACTTCACTGTCTCACTGAGAATAAAATTGATTTTGGGCTTTGTCACACAAAGACTACAGAAGAAACACTTGATTATGTTTAAAATACAGATGTTTATGATATAAGCTGTAGTGGTGGATATTTACTCAATTTCACCATTTATTCCTTAGATGCAGATCTTTCTATTTAAAAGGACAGCTGTGATCTCTAAATGAAATACTCAAATACATTGAAGTAAATGCTTCTGGGAAAGGCAAGTGCTGGAGTAATGCAATTTCATGCAAGATGGACAGAAGGTTTGCAAACAGATGTTGATGTTGGTGAAACCGTAGCAGTCTCATATGTTTGTCACAGAGGCCTACCAACGAGATGATAAAAATTTTCTGATAATTCATAATTTCCTAGAAGGAATATATATTCCTTGTGTCACTAGAGAACTTTTATTTATTTATTTATTTGACAAGAATTCTCAGGAAGATAGGTTAACAAAATTATTTTAAATAAAATGTGAGTCTTCCTCGCCATTGTACTTCATCTATTATTCCTAATGAAACCTTGTAAATACTTGTGGGCAAAAGAAGATCAGAAGGAAGCTCTATGAGAAGGTGCACATTTGGAGCTCCACATACAAATTCTGCTAGTTTGGCTCTAGTCCTTACATTTAACTTTCTATATGATAAATGCAGTTAGTTTTTGTTATTGTCAAAGGGAGATTTTGACAGCAGTGTTTGAGCCTACAATCAGAATTGAGTCTATATAATTTAAAGCAGAATATAAAGTAAAAGATTAACATGATAATTCAAAAGTGGGATGTGGGAAGTGTTCTTCTTTCTCCTAATCTAACAAGCCTTGCCAAATTCTAATTAATTTTAGTGAAAGGGGAGATAGCGAAATGCCTTACATATTAAACATAGTACTAAAATTCTTTAAGACTGTTTTCAGTGTTGGTGTTGGTCTTTCTGCTTAAGAGAACAAGTGTTAAAGTCTATATCAATAAAGCAATTTTATTTCTCCTCAGAAATCCACTAAAGTCCTTTATCCACAAATGAAGAGACTGAAAATGGAAAGGAAATTTCTCAACTCCTGTGAAAATAAGGAAAATATTTCTTTATCTAGACTGGGTAATATGTTCTCACAGCCCAGTTCTCACCAATTTTTTGTGGAGTTAACCTTGAGAAAAAGACAGGAAATGTGTTTGCATAGGTCATAATGGATTTATTTCTCTCAAAAGACAGTACAAAATCTGAGTGAGGGAGAGGATGGTAAATTGAAATCCTAAATGATTTGATAGAAGGCCCCTAAGATGATACTGTTTGTTGACAAGAGTATATATATTAGAAGTTTCTCCACCTAGAATTATAATCTGTGACTGTCCAGATTCTTTTGCATTGTTTTCGTAATGAATTCACACAACCTGTGTGGTATTAAGACCAAGTATAGCTAAGCCTCAATAAATTCCAGTGCTGTTCATGGGATATGATTTCTTTGGCCCTTGTAATGGCTCTCCCAAAAAAAGTTATATAAGTTTTTATCTTTTTTGATAGTCCTGTCAGTGATACATCTGCAAACAAATTCCTCTTACGCTTTCTGTAATATTCCCCTCAACATTTTCATTTAGACTCCCCTATTGACAGTGAATGGAAAGCATATGGGAGCTTTTCTAAAGACTGATCCTAGAAAGAGATGGCATCACATGTCTGCACATTAAAGATCTATATATAAACACTGCCACACTGCATCATCTTTACAGGTAAATCAAATATTGTCACTCTCTAAAAATCCATAGTTCTTATTAGTTCTTATTAGTTCTTATTAGAAATAGCCATAATGCATACCTCAGTACACCATCTGAACCATACATAAAGCTTTGTTTTAAGTTACAAGAATCTAGGATTAGACTCAATACAGACCTATACAGATGTTTTCTAAATTTGAAAATAAACTCATTTCCTTGCTTTGCTACAGAATATAGGGAGAGATTAACCTGTTAGATTAAGATGTTCAGATTTAGGTGTCTACATGTAAACCAAGTGCCTAAATCGACCAGACATCTACAGGTTGATGCAGTAGCCTTAATTTAGACATCTAGTTCCATCTGTGATATCCTAAGGTAAAATTCTAGACGTTAGGTTCAACTAAGGTAACCTTCAGCCTTGACCTTAGAAAGGCTCAGATTCCCTCATAGGTCCTCATCAAACCTGTCAGCCTTACGTGGGTGTCCTCAAAACCCACAGATATCTCCGATATCACTATATTTAGGAAACAGTCATTGACGTAAAACAACAATATGACATCTGGGCAACCTGTCGAAAAACAAGTTTCGGGTCTGAATCAGCAGTTTTTCCACTCAAATGCCTTGCATGTTGCATATGCTGAATCTGCCTGATGAAGATTGGCAGGATTAGGTTCCACAAAAAAAATTGCAGTTCCTTCTTTTTTTGCCCCCTAAAACTGCCTAGGTGATGTGATGTTTCTCCTCTTTTATATAGTACCCTAGTGGTTGGAGTAATAAGAAAGAGAAAAAGAGAGCTTCCTGCTTCAGCACCATCTTCAGTATGTAGAAACTTGTGTCGCCTACTTCCTAATAGTATGCCCTGACCTCCAAATTGTCATAGGGCACTCCTCATCCAATCTCTTTAAGATATAACAGAATGAAATGTTGACTTGGCCAAAGAGATTCAATAATACAGTTAGGGAGCTCATCTGGAACCTATTCCAGATATAGCAATATATATTGCTAACAATGAATCTGTAAAACATCCTTTCTACCTTTCCTTTTGAAAGAAAATGCCCACAGCTGTAGGAAGCTGAGTGTTAATGGCGTGTATAAGGCAATCTTAAGAGAGAGAAGCAGAATTAAATATAAGATGATATTTATGGACCAAATTTATAGTGTAGGTAGCCACATCAAAGCCAACCTGATGTTCTCTTCACAGTCAATAGGAAGAAACAGCATCTTAAAATTACAGCATATTTTGGGTTGGAAAGGATGTTTAAAGGTCATCTGGTCCTACCCCCCTGCAGTAAGCTGGGACATCTTTAACTAGGTCAGGTTACTGAAAATCCCATTCACCTGGCCTCAAATGTTTCCAGGGGTGGGACTCTCTGGACAACTTGTTCCAGTGTTTCACCACCCTCATTGTAAAAACTGTCGTCCTTATACCTAGTCTAAATATACCTTTTTTTAGTTTAAAACCGTTACCCCTCGTCCTATCATTACAGGACCTGCTAAAAGGACAGGCTCGTCTAAGGCATAACTCATCTCCTGATAAAATAGATATTTATAAATAGATGATTATAGATAAGGCATCACCAAGATAAGATCATGAACACCTAATTTTAGAAATCTAAGTTAGGAAAGTAAAAACCTCTCTCTGAAGATTTAAAGGCAGGAAATTAGGCTGATTGTGCCAGGAATGTAAATCTTGCTGTAATAATTGTCTTCATTACGTCTCTAAAATCAAGGCACAAGTTGGACAGTATTCTATTCCCTGTTGCTACATCTTAAATGGAGCCTATTTAGATGGGAAATAAATGTTAAGACTTTAAACTGGGAGAGGTCAGGGCATATTCAGAAGAATAGCTCCAAGTTTCTTAGGAAGCTCAGTGAAATAGGAAACATTTAGTAAACAGAGAGCTTTTCATGTGAGGAATATATTAGATACAACTTTGGTCTTTAGTTTTGGACCCAGTTCTCTCTAGGACTTTCGTTAGCTATGGCTTTATTTTCTCAGTACAATACAGAATGAGTTTACTGCCTAATGCACGATTCTAGATTCTATCCTAATGGCTGACTGCTTAAAATATGAGATGTTTGGTTTAGGTACTGAAGTCCTTGACTTCCATATTTCCAATATTAAGAGACTGATACTAAAATTCTCAGCCACTGATAAAAAAATTGAGACTATTACATAAAAGTGAAAAGAACAGGCTCATATAAAGTACAGCTTTAACCCTATTTTTTATTATCACAGTACATAGGGTGTTTTGTCCCTTGATAACACAAAAAAAGAGTTTCTTTTTTTTTTTCTCTGGCAGTGGGTTTGTTGATAGAACAGTGACTTTTTATATATAATATCCTTTTGGATGATTTTTGGTAAGGCTCAGTAGCTTGTAAGGGTAGCAAGACTTGCTACAAATTACAACTGTCCTACCACTCTGTTTCAATGATAGTATGCCTTATGTACAATAAGCTGAACCCTACATAATTTCTCTGCCTGTTGTATTTTAATAACCTTTATGAACTAGAGACACAGTGTAGAACTGAGTCTATTATTGCCACAAGTTGTCTGTTTCTGTAATATAGTGTGCCATATGGAGCAGCTGATTATCAATTAATATTTGATCTCCCATGCATTTGGCCTTGTTTTCCAAAATGCCCACCATAGTAAGGTGAGGAAAAAAAGTGCAGAAAGAGTCCATTTCCCTAGCTCATAATTTTATTAAAATAGTAGATGAGACTCCTTTTGGATTTGGATGTGTTTACACTATTTTTCTCAAGTAATTTTGCAGTAAGGAAGGTCTTTGTAGTAGCTGAATCCTCCTGTAAAGTGTTCTAGACATTATATCCAACCATTTTTCTCTTAATTTTCATTATGGAGCACTGACTTACTAAATTAATTTTGCCCAGTTGTTGGATGGTAATTCCTTCTGTAGTCTTGAGGATTAATCCTTTGTGGTGGCGAGAATGAAAATTGCATACTTCCAGAACAGCCAGACCTAAACATCTATGCAAGCAACACAGGAAATTATCCATCTTCTCTTGTTTGTAGTAGTTCTGGGTAAATTCCTGAGATGAATTTTCCCTCTAGCACCTGGCGTGCATTCGTAACATTAGATATGCCTCTGCTCCAGCAGTACAACTGCATCATCTTAGAGAAGTTCATGCAACTAAATGTATCTGCTTCCAATAATAAAAAATGCCTCCATATTTTTATTGGAACCATTTGTGTAAACAACGTTCAATTCTGTTGATGTTCAGATTAACTATACCATTATTTAGAGCACTGGAATTGTTTCCTTTCACACTGGGAAACAACTTTTTTGTTGATTTGGCCTCAATTGAAAATTAGTCCAAAGTGTATATTTGAAAAAGACAACATCTGTGCATGCAAAAACCTTGAAGGATAACATTGAGAAAAGGCAATTAAATATTGTAAAGCATTTATGACTATGTAAACTCCATGAGGGATTCCTGATAGAATCAGTACCTTTGTGACATAATGTTACTGACAATATATAGTCTTTAACCAGAAATTTCACAAAAAAAAATCAGGAGTATGGCTCTCAATAAAGAGGAGGCGTTTCAAAGGGGCATTTGTCCAAACAATTAGAATACTAAAATACTCTTTAGTTAGAGATATAAGAAAGAATTTAAATATCTTAATAGGAAGACAGTTTATTACTGAACTTCACAAAAACGATGAGCTACAAAGAACTTCAGATCCTCCTGACAAACCAACTTAAGAGTGAGTGTCTAACTTATTAAGGAACTGATTCATGCCTTTCAATATATGAAGAAAATTTGAAAATGTATTAGTTTTTAAACATCCTTCTAATAATTGCAAAGCATAAGATATTAAAATTCACATTACAAAGTGGAACAGGTGACTGTTTTTTTCTTATGTGGATTTTGCACTGGTACTAAGAGGACCAAAACTTTATCACAAAAAAACTTTGATCTCATCATTTAACATGACATTTATATAAAATGCGGCTTTTTAGAGATGTAGTTCAACCTAGTAGTTCCCTTATTCTAATTTAGATTTCAACAGAACAGATTCTGAGATGGTAGTGCTTGCAACATTTTATACACATGATTGAATTCAAACATATTACTACTGCTATTGCATATAACTACACAAATGTTTGTATGTTGGATCAAGACCTGTATCAGTACAGTGGGCAAGATTCTGACTGATGATTTGGCAGACAGTATATTTATATATAATACATACTGTAGATATATTTATGTTCCTAAATATGTGCCCCTAGCTAGAATTTTTCCAAGTAGTTGAAACAAAGAATATTCAAGGATAACAGATAAGTGGCATTTTCCTTTGCTATTTAATTCAGAAATAGAAGACTTAGGTCTATAAAAGAGGAATTTCTAAAATGAGAATCCAGGATTAGATTCACACTACACAAGGAAGTGTTCAAATCAGGGTGTAGAGATGAGATTCAACTGATTAAATGTAAGTCTCTGGTAGCATTTTTAGTGCCTTAGTGCATGGGCATAACTTCTGTCATGGGTGCTGCCTATGAGTATCTGTAAATTAAAGCAAAGCAAATCCCATCTTTAGTTATAGCAAACTGAGAAGACAGACAATGAGGAACAATCAGCTCAGGTGGATTGTAGGTGATCTTAAGCAAGAGCCATGTTGTTACGTATGCTTATCCTACTTAGAGGTTTATACGACGTACATTGTTAATGTCGAGATGGTACAAAGAGTCAGATTCAGTGCAAGAGCCATTAGTCCCTGAAGCAAGCCAAATAAATCTGTGCTTCCATGGGACAATCTAGTGGCTTGCTGCTGCAAGTCACATTACAGAAAAAAAATGGTCCTTCTCTTTTTCTTTATTCCTCTTTCCTTCCACTTACCAGCCATGCAGTTTCACCTCTTTCTCCATAACAGACACTGTAAGTGCAGACACTGTAAGGATTTAATCAAAATTACTAATTAAGCTGAAAACAGCTTGGTTTTGACTTTACAATTTAGTTTCTCATTGATTTATTCTGCTGATTAAATTCACTGAGGAGTTCCAAAAGAGTCAGATGCAGCAGCTGAAGTGGAAAAATG